>NC_136909.1:67054740-67091866 GCF_949606895.1 Notothenia rossii | reverse complement strand
GTACTATATTTATTAAATGTGTGTAAATGTGTGTTTGTGTAGATTCAGTCTGGTTTGGGAAAGCTCATTCTGAAGGAGGAGATGGAAAAAGATCAGATCAGGGAGCGTCACACACGTAGCCTCTCTGCTCAGCGATACGACTCCAAACAGACCGACTGTGACGCAGGTAAAGCAGCCTCATCAGCTAATGTGGGCCTGAGTTGTCAACAATGTACTCTAATAACATGGTCTGTTCTATATAACACTTTCAGATGTTTGCATTTGTTTTACTGTAACATGTCTAGGTTATGGAATACCTTAATTTTGTGATTTGAATTTTGTGTTAATGTAAATGCTCCTGTTTTCAGTCATCATCTTTTGTATAAATTGGAACGTTATTTATGTTCCAGAACCAACTTCTCCAACCCAAACTAACTCTCTGCCTGGTTATGGAAGGAACGGCTGCATCGGGTAAGGGTTCACTCACGCTTAAAAATATAGCTGTTGGTTATGTTTCAGAAACAGCTGAATACTAACGCTGTAAGAGGCACGTGAGTCCTAATGTTGATTTTTTTTTTTTATCTGTGAGGAAAAGATAAGTTCCATTGTGTTTAGAGTACAGTATTGTGGTAAAAACTTTTATTTCACCTGCTCCTTAGTCATAAACACAGAATAGAAAACAATTTAGATCACTCTTAGCAAATGGATCATATATATATTTTTGCCCCTCAGGGCTTCCGTAAAATGCAGAAAAATGACAAACAGAAAAAATGTCTCACCTATAAGCAGAGGTTGCATGTTAAATCCATTGCATATTGTCTCCAATGCCAGAAACACTAATTATAAACGCATTTCTTCCCTAATACTTCTTAAATCTTATTCTGGTTTATAGTAAGCAACAAAATACCCATACAGTATGTTGATTTTGATGTACTGTTGTCTGTTTTCCCGCAGCCCCAGTCCACAGACTTCACCCAGTACAACAGCTACAGTGACATTTGTGGGGGAGGCAGAGGTGAGAGCTGCTACCAGAAGGCGGCAAACAAGCTAATCTCTTGCAAATGTCACCAGAGCTATTCAACATCAATATTCAGAAATCGATTGTTACGTGTACATAAATGGGACATGCATTTAAAAATATTTGCATAATGAGTCACACAATGTGTCATCAGGGAGAACAGTGTTGTAGAATGTAGCCTGGCAGGGGATTTGACAGCAAAACCATTAACTGTGAGTCTCATTTTCTGTCCCATGTTGTCCTGCAGAGTTTCAGGTATGTCTCTCATCTGCTTTTTCACATGGCATGCTTCCTCACCTTGCATCATATATTTGCTTGCTCATGGGTTGCAGAGGCACCTTGCCCTGAACTCACACTGCCCACTCCTGCTACATGCTTGCATCACTGTTGGAGTAAATGTCAACTACAGGGCATGCAGTGCAGTGATTTCAAATGCTAAAACATGCACTGCCCAGTAGCTGAGTCAGTGTATTGTAAATGCAATGTGCAATCATAGCCTCATGTCTTATTTTGTGTGTTGTTTTCCAATGTTTTGACTCAAGCTAAACGTCACATTTTAAATATATGATTTTAAAATTACAGACACATTCAGAAAACATTCTCCATCTCAAATACTTCTTAAAAAACTGAACTGTATCCAATCTCCATCCAGTGACCACTGCGCCCACAGTCATTAGTGGACACATTCATACCATTAACATACAGTCCCCTTCCACTATATTACATGTGTGTATGTTCTATTCTTTAGCACATTAAGGATGGCCGTGCAGCACTTGCAAGGATGGACAGGGGAGTATCTATGCCTAATATGTTGGAACCAAAAGCAAGTATCTTCTCCTTTTTGCACTGATGACAACATTGTAATCTGCACTGAAATATACACTGAACAATATAAACGCAACACTTTTGTTTTTGCTCCCATCTTTCATGAGATGAACTCGAACATCTAAAACATTTTTTACATATACAAAATAACCATTTCTCTCAAATATTGTACACAAATCTGAAAAAATCTTTGATAGTGAGCACCAGTATCTGGTGTGAGGGTTAGGATTAGGGTTAGGGTTAAGCTAATGTTGTGAATCGAGTGGCCCATGGTGGTGGTGGGGTTATGGTATGGGCAGGCGTATGTTATGGACGATGAACACAGGCCACTCGATTCACAACATTACCCTAACCCTAATCCTAACCCTAATCCTAACCCTCACACCAGATACTGACTGGTTTTCGGACCCCCCCAGACCCCCCCAATAAATAAAAAATGCATGTTTCAGAGTGGCCTTTTATTGTGGCCAGCCTAAGGCACACCTGTGCAATAATCATGCTGTCTAATCAGCATCTTGATATGACACACCTGTGAGGTGGGATGGATTATCTCGGCAAAGGAGAAGTGCTCACTATCACAGATTTTTTCAGATTTGTGAACAATATTTGAGAGAAATTGTTATTTTGTGTGAATAGAAAATGTTTTAGATCTTTGAGTTCACCTCTTGAAAAATGGGAGCAAAAACAAAAGTGTTGCGTTTATAATTTTGTTCAGTGTATATACAAAATCCCTACATTGTTCACTTATTCAACAGGATAGGTCAAATTATTTATAGTGGGGCTGTATGAGGTACTTATTGTACTTAGTGTATTATTTAGTTTTAACTTAGTTTTTTGGAGTGCACACACGGAAGCTGCAATGTTCTGCTGTGGACGGGGGCAGCAGCAAAACATACTTTCGGCCCCTAAAATAATCATTTTAAGTTTATGTGTACACTATATTTAGAACATTTCAATTGTTTTATATTATCAGACAACCCTATCAGGCAACCCTATCTGACGGGGAACTGAAGCTGATATATATGCTTCACCTTCTCCAATTCCATTGATAAATATTGTAATTTTACCTCGCAGAACAGAGGAGGTTGTCTACAGCTGCTTGGTTAGTTTACATTAATGTGTGACTTTGGGGAATTTGTACATTCCAAAATCACACCATAATAACTTCAAACTAGGCGATGTAGGTAGCAGTATACCAGTGATTTTCTTGATCTTCAAAGTAAAAATACAGTTTTTTGTCAATAGAGGCATGGCGGCTTTTAACAAAGCATAAATAGCAGCTGCAGGTAGATGTAATACATTTAGCTGCTGCCCCACTTACAGGGAAATACCCACATCGGTTGGTAAGTATCTCATATAACCCCACTAACCCCTTTTAGAGCATATAGCCAAACCCGGAGACATTTTGCAACTAATTTAGATATAGACTAACCACACTTTCAAACAAAGAGACCAGCCCAAAACAGGAAGATGAAGTTGTATTTAGCCTTGTAGGGCGGGGACATTGGTGGAAGAAATAGGGAACTAAAATATTTTTTTTTACTGGAGGTGAAAGACTCACATTTCTGATTTAGCATGCTGCTTCTGGAGCTGAGTTACGCTTAGCATGCTGGCTTCTCCATGCTGGCTTCTCCATGTTCATCTGCACATGGCTCTGACTTAAAGAGGCTGGATACTGTATGCAGCATACAGTGGAGATTCCAAACGCATATTGTCATCCAAACAACTCATATCACTATATACTGCATAGTATATAAGACATTTTACATAACTGTGTGGATATGAGTTGGTCACAAATAACTTCTAGTTGTTTATTATTGAGCATTTCAGCTAAATAAACAACTACCATCTGCCAGATTCAGGAGGGGATTAGTTATTTAGAAAAAGTACAAGTACCTCAGTTTCCAGGACAATCATTCCTGTGTGGATTTACTTAGCCTACATTATTGTGTTTGCGGTAAATAACTTTTAAATACAGCTGTTAAATAACTCTTTTCATGTTTTTGCCCTTGCCTAATCTATTGCACGTTTGTACAACAACAAAAGTGTGCACACCATAGCACCTGCATTTCTCCTCAACAACCTAAACAACGGCTCTCACTCCCAGTCAGCCTCCTCTCACTCCCACCCAGTGGTCCCTCTGTCACAATCAGAACTACAAAAATATTCACATTTTATCCCTTTTGTCGGATTTAAATGGTCTGTGAAGCTTAAATCGAGCCTGTAGTTTTGACGTGTTCACTGACTCGGTGTCTCCTTCTGAAGGTGTATCCCTATGAAATGCTCATGATAACCAGTAGAGGGAGAGCTAAACTGCCCAGGGATGTGGACAGAACCAGACTGGAGGTATCAGATTTCCACCTGATTGTCCGCAATTGATACTGGATTTCTCTACTTTGTGTAAATGACAATGTTACACAAATACAATTTGTATCAAGGAATGTGCATCCATTGCTTCTTGTCATTTTTGCTGTGGGAACCTTTTTTTGTGGCTTTGGTGCTAACCACGAACACTCCCCTCCCTCCCTCCCCCTCCCCCTCCTTTGTTTTCTCCACCTTTGTTCTCAATTTCTAGCGCCACTTAGCACCCGAATTGTTCTTTGACATCTTTGGAATGGAGGTCCAGGAGTTTGACAGGCTTCCCCTGTGGAAACGCAACGACATGAAAAAGAAGGCCAAGCTCTTCTAGCACTCAGAGCAGCATGCGCATACTGTACATTCATCCAGATAGCACACAACAAACTGTAATCTAGATGTAGGTTTTTGGGTTTATTTCCTTTTTCTTCTGGATTATTTTTGTTTTATCCTGGCATAATTCAAGGAAGCCACAAGATGGACTGAACTTTTTTTGTTGCTCTGAAGCTTCCTGAGACTGTGAGCTGAAGGATTTGTCCAGTTAGACTTGCACAGGAATCAAGGAATCTTTTCCATGTTCAAAAATGACAAAGAATGAGAATGATTGATAAATAGGTTCATGTTATTTGGTTTGACTGCGCTTGTTTTACTTCTTGCTTTGCTTCGAGTGGAACTGCTTTCCTTTCTTTCTTGCTTGTTTCTTCCTACTATTTGTTGCTGTTGATTCTTGAGGAACTTTGTAAGTACGGTAGAACCTCATGGCGCCATTACCAAATGTCCATGCTCGTAGCTTGAACATGTGTCCGCTTTCCCAACGCTTGGGCTGAAGCTGATTTTGCCCAAAGTTCGCAAGAATCGGCTCAATGAGTCTTTGAATAAAATAAATAAAAAAGCCACAGGGAAAGCAGTGAGTGGACCCATCAACTGTTTTACCAGATCTCAATGGAAACCCCATACACATTGCCAGTCCCCTCCCCTTGCTTCTGTAGAATCCAAACATCCATCTGACCCTGACAAAAAGAAAATGTCTCTCTTCTCAGGCTCTCATAAACATGGCCAGACACATTCCCTTTACATGTATTGGAAGTACAAATCTTAAATATATTTTAGTGCCGTATCCAAAATACAGTAAACAACAAATATAAAAAAACACTCAATGTGAGAATCAACTGTATTTGGAAGTACTGTTTTATAAATGAAAAACCCACACTGCCATTTGTTGTATTGAAATTTAAGCCAATAAAGCTTTAAATCACCATGAACCATATGATCCTCAGCTATTCCAAAGGTACCCACCGCCTCTTTTCTGTTCTCTGGTTTCTTCTTTGCATCGCACCAATAAACACACAGCTTCTGTAGTGCTACACAGGGTGAAAGGTAGTCTTAGGACTGGGTTACTTTTATACGGCCAGTCAGATGGTGGACTCTATTTGCTTTCTACACAAACTGATTAGTTGGGGCCCCTGTGTTGAAATCTCTTTTTACATGAACTTCGCTTTTTACTCAATACAAATACAAATAGTAAGGGTTTATTTTCCTGCGTTGGCGAAAAAGTTGGGTTAGGACGTTCCTTTGATGTCAACACACAGAGCAGTGAACAATAACCACACATTACAAATACAGTCAATCTTCTCATACTGTAGCACTGCCAAAATCCAAACTCCATTAGAGATTGTGTGTGGAAAACTGATTTACAACTCATTATATTCTGCATATGTAACAGTTTCGGTTTCAAATGCAAGAAAAAACAATCTGTTCATATTTCCCCATTGGTGTGGTTGGAATTAAATATAACTCATGCTTGAGAAACATAAAGTATCACTGTGAACACTAAACAGCCTTCCATTTTTTAAAAAGGCCCTATATTTGGGCGTTTCCCTCTCCTATAGGGTGTTATATATCTACAATCCCAAAGTTCCCTCCAGCAGGAGTTTCTCTCACACACACATCCCCACACAGATTGCTAACACAACCTCAGAATATTTTAAAGAACAATTGCGAATGAAATACTAATAAGACTTGGTAAGAAATAAGTGACCAATTTTCAATAAATGTATAACTTATTTCAAGTTTGTTAAAAGTTGCTTCAGTTCTTGTTTTAAATTGCATCTTATCTTTTTAACTTACTGTAAAAAAATCCAGATACATTTAAATTGATCACTGAGAAACATTCCAAATATACCAGATGAGTGTTAATGGTGTACATATACATCCTGCACAGTGAGGTGACAATAAGCTCAATTTACTTCTGTGTGGAGGGAGACTTTAACACTTCAGAAAACCATGGTGTACTCTTGAAAATGTATATGGTGGTGTAAAGCATAAATAATTTGTATTAAGGAGTGCACAAATGTGCTAGTTGGGGCTTCAAATTATTCTCCTTAAGTATCAAATGCATCACTTGTTCAGAGAGCTGCTGTGTGACCTCGTTCAGTCACAGAGGGAATTATAGTGGGACACATTTGATTGATGTTGACACAACAATTATAATTTCCTCCTGACGAACACTGACACTTATGGAGGGCTGATGGCTGCTTCTGGTTTCACAACACTGCAGCTTGCAGGTCATATAATGGCAATGAGGAAATCAATGGGCAGCATTTCTGATTTCTGATTGGGTGGCAGCAACACAGTGCATGCAATGCTGCTACAATAAACTGATTGTTTAAAAATACTATCTTAAAATGAGAGAGAGAATGGGAAATTTTTGGCTATATATTTATTTATATTTTAAACATTTTTGCCATGTTAACGTGTGTGTGTTTTTTTTTTGCTGGGATGTTCAACCTCAGTTCCTATAAGTCCTTAATAAACTGTAGAGAAAATACAGATACTCAGATCCAAAAGGAAACTGTCTTCAATTTGACCCATTAAAACACACTTTTTTGATTCTAATGGCATAACATCATGGTTTCTAATATAATAATAATAATGATAATAATCCTTATATTTATTATAGCGCTTTATCAATGACTCAAAGCGCGTTACAAATACACATTACATATACAGATCATACATACATGTAATGGTCATCTACTGTGGACAATACCCACAGGATATTGAATATATCATGCTTTCAATCTGGAGCCCTTGCTCCATTTTCTCATGTTATCTTGATAAAGCATATACTTTGCGTATACATTACAGAAAATCATTTCAGTTTGTGTCATTATGTCAACAAACTGCCATTTAAAGTAAATACAAATTAATACATATTTACAAGTGATAATCAGTACTGAGTTTTCTTAAAATATTTGACCTAGGATAATTGGAAAACAGTATTATTATATAATATTTATATGGCAGTTTTTTCACATGGATATTGTTGTCCTATAAGAATGTCAGAGCAACTTTTCACACGGCTTTGTAGCTATCCGCATATATATCGCACAATAAACTGCTTCTGCCTCTTCACTTCAACACAAACAATGTGTCTGACTTTGTTCAAATGAGCTGTAGTGAATATTTGTGAATCTCTTTCTACAGGAGACATTAGAAAAGCACCAAGAGTGTCTGAAGAGGCAAAGGGATGCAGTGAAATACAGACTGAAAAAACTGGCTGCACGGCAATCAGAAATCACAGTAAGTTGTGTTGAGACTATAGTGTTGAAATTGTATTATTTCTGTCTTTATAGTTATATAGTATTTGAAAATCAAAGTAAAAGTCAACTTTATTGTCAATCTTTCAGTTTGTGTGTAAAGACAGAGAGATCGAAATACTGTTTCCCACAATCCCGAATACAAAAATACAAATATATAAAAATATGTATACAAATATGTATATCCTATATATACATAATCAACAGACACATTTATATATATATACAAAATGGCTTCGCTAGTGATAAAGCAGTATAATAAACTGATAAATGCTTATGCCTGACTCAGAAAAAGTCCTCTGTGATAAGAGAGAAAATCATACGGAAATATCGAGAGATCCAGGCGGCCCTGGACGAGGACCTGAGGATCACCCTGTCCCACCTGGAGATGGAGGAGCGCGCCGCTGTCTCTGCTCTGGATGGGCTCATGGAAAGGAACTGTTCTCTGATTCAGGAGATAGAGCAGGACCTGGCCAGACTCACTGTGGCAATTATGGCCCAGTCAGACACAGAGCATGATACAATGGTGATTAAACCATGTGATTAAGTCGTGTGGGCCTAATATTTCATTCGTCATTGGAAGCCCTGAGAGGCACGTTAACATTAAAATGAATTTCTCTCCTTTGATAAAGACTTAAGAACGGGTGGGAAAAAGGTTTTGCTGGCATAATATTTCTTACTTTCTTTAAATGTTTTTTCATCTGTGAACAGCTGGAAACATATACTGTGGGTTTTGTATGTTGTGTTAAAAGCGCATTGAGTTACTGACCTGGAAGTAAACATGAATGCTTTTAATCATATATCATCACTAGTGAAGTGCCTGCTTTGGCATGCTGGTTCCGCTGCTCCTTGCATTTTGAAGTGAGTCTATGCACACATTTACGTAGGCAATGCTACGCATCATGAGGTCCAAAGCTTCCATGAAAATGTTATAGCAGAAAGTCAAAGCCCCATTAAACGTTGATACCGCAGGCATAAGGACAGCAAATGTGGATGATCCAGGCAGATGTACCGTAACGTTACAGGGGAAACATGCTGCTTGTTTAACACGAAAAAAACTTTGTCCATTCTGTCAGTCAGGTGTGCAAATTTGTGAAAGACATCATACTCAATCTGATCTTGGTGCTATGCGGACGTGGTGCCCCGTTATATAGTTTTTGATGCGTGTCTATTTAAAGTTTTGCGGTTTAGTGCAGGTTTTAACCAACGTTTTTTACAGAACCTCTGATCCAAATAGCCACTTCACTCAACAACACACATGCCAAACGTGAAGTAGATCAGACTAAGATTTGGCGAGTGTTGGGAAAATACTGAATGTGCTCTTCCAATATCAGAGTAGAACATGATAACAAAGGCCCTACGTAGCTGTGTACGTAACAGGATGTATGATTAGCTAGAAGAGCGTAAAAAAAAAAAAAAAAACACACTGTTTTAGGCATACGATACAGTAGCTATGTGACAACATGATGATTCAGCCTCTATGGAGATAGACATATGAGATATGACTGTCATGTTTATTGCTTACGTGGGCCTTTGCTAATCTGAATTTAGCATAGAATACTGCTTTGAGCCGGTATTCATGCATCTTGTGACAGTGATACACCCTCTCTTGTATGTAAGGCATGTCAAGGACACTGTTCTGGGAACAATTTTGTCCCATGTAGCTCTGTATGTGATGAATACTTCCATTCTTCCAAGGATAAAAAGTACATGTATCCTGATATTGAAGATCAAGCCGGTGACGAGTGATATTTTCCTAACAGCGAGATAATCCAAACTCAAACATACACACACTGAGGTCTGTCATTATAGTAAGATGAAAACGTTCGTATCTTTATCACAGATGAAAAGAAAAATAATCAACTTTTATCGGCAAAACCTTTGTTTTCACATGAATCATAATAGCAGGACAGACAACTATTTAGATCAGCCTTAGAAAATTGATCACCAGAATAATCTTTCTGGCCTCTCAGGGCTTCCGTACATTTGTGTATTGAAACCAAACATTTTCCTTTCAAAGTTCATTTGATCTTCATTTTTCTCCCCTGCATTTTTCCTTAGTCTTTCTTCTCATTCCCTGAGCAGCGGGACACAGAGACAGTGGACAGGTATGGAATCAAAACAAATGAAAATGATGGAAACAGTAGCATTAGCAGCGGCTAATCTCTCTGCTGTCTGCCTCCTCCAGAGTGATGGATCTGCTGAACAGGACAGACCCCAGCAGTGTGAGCCTGGATGACGTTAAAGCTGACCAGATCCTCAGCCTCACCCACAACATGCTGCTGTTCATCAGCTCACAGACCCCTTTAATCAGGAAACTCACCCACAGTTGTCAGTGTTATATATATTCATAAACACAACTTGAGCTTTGAGTTTTCTGTCTGTATAAAACTTGATTCAATTGTGTCTCCAGATTCCAGCGAGGTGTATCTGGATCCAGAGACGTCCCACCCAAAGCTGATCATCTCCCCCCGGGGGGACAGTGCCACCTTCACCGACACCTGGCAGCAACTCCCGGACCTCCCTGGACGCTTTGACACCACCCTCAATGTCATCAGTGTGCAAGGATTCAGCTGTGGTCGCCATTACTGGGAGATTGATGTGAGTGGGAAGACATACTGGGAGCTAGGCGTCACTTATCCCAGCATTCCGCGAAAGGGCAACACAGAGGACTGCTGGCTGGGCAGGGGGGTTGAGTCCTGGTGCGTGGAGTTCTTTGATGGGGAGTATACAGCCTGGCACGGAGGGTTGCCCCATCAGCTGCCTTTCACGAAACGCTTCAGCCGGATTGGTGTTCTGTGTAGCTTCCCCGCAGGATTGGTGACATTTCTTGAGGCGGAGAACATGAAGCCGCTGTTCTCCTTCTGTGCAGGAACTTTCTCAGACTGCCTCCACCTGGCCGTGTGTCCGGGTCATGACCACAAGGGCACCAATGCTAATCCTATTGTGATCTGTAATGCTTCATCTCCTACTAGTGATCAAGGATGAGTGGCTCCACACATTTATTTTACGTAATTTCTTGCTGAGGCATCACTTTCCAATTATTTACTAATTATAAAGGTTTATAAGTTATTGGTAGAGGTCAATGTTTTTTCCTAATTCATTTGTTATAAAATTATGAGTTTACTAAATGTTTCATGTTAAAGGGGGATAGACATAATCTATAAAACATTAAGTTCTTCATTGACATATATTAAAGCTATTAGTTATAATAAAACCCTTTATAAAGGGGGCCTCAATAGGGGTACTCTTTCTGATACTAAAGCCCTATTTTAAATAATGGAATATATTTCACATGACAAACAGGTACAATGTGGTAAAAATGTCAAGTAGGATTACAGCTCCTTATATAAATTATTTTTGAACAAGATCTCACTGCACATTACATTTAATAAACTAAGAGAAAGGATCATATTGAAGCATATTTAGTTAACATAGTATTTCTTTATAACAAGTCTTGTTTATAAAAGGTGACTTGAAATTCATAAAAATTGGTGATAATTGTATATAAGTGATTATTTTGATTGGGATTACACTGTAAGGAATACACTTTACTGATTTTTTAAATGTTGTACGAGATCTAAAACTCATCCTGAAATGCACTGAGTTTATTTGCATTCAAAGTCTATACTCAAACAAACAATTGGCAAATATGCAAATATGCTCTTTGAGCCTTAATGTTGCAACTGAGTACTCAGTTATCCTGTTTGTTCAAAATCTGTTGTAATGAATTTTAATAAGGGAACATGTTTCAAGAGGGTCGACATTTTTTCAAGAGGGTCAACATTTCTTACAATTTCTTTGGGTCTACTTTAAACATTCACTTACATGTTTGGCCTTCATCACGGAGAAACAAGTTTCCAAGAGCACAGTTAAAATCGATAAATGTGACTCACCAACAGGGGCGGCACTAAACCCAGCAGGATCAACGGTTAGTGAACTTAACCAAATGCTTGAAAAAGTGAGTGATTTGCCAAGCAGTGCACTCCCATCTCACTCTCCTGGAAGTCCTCTGAGCCCCTGCCATCATGAACCTAAAGCTCCTCTTCTTTTGCCTCTTCTTGGCGGTGCTCCTCATACCTGCTGAAGTATGTATTCATTGTATATACAGCAATTGTGTAGCATTTAGCAAATGTATGGAGTGTTATTCGTAATGTTGTTTGATAAGGCTTTTTAATAAAATGTATCAACAGTATCTTGAAGTTTCTGTTCAACAAGATACATTAACTGCAACATATTTCTACTGCACATTATCTTTTATACTTATGACTAATAAGTACTGTCAAATTATTATTCAGCTAAAACGCAAAAAGAAAAAACATGATCATCATGCTGATGAGCTTCGAGGACATGGGCATCATAACCGCGACAAAAAAAGAGGAAGATTTGAGGACATAATTAACGGTTAGTGTGTCTGTGTTGTACTTTTGATGTATCTCGTTTTTATATATTTTCCTATGATGTGCAATTAGGGATGAATATATTACTGTTTTTTTACCATTCATGTAAATTCTGATTCTTTTCACTTGTTGGATTTGAGCATGAATGCTAAATCATTTGTGACATTTAGTTTTAAAGGGTAAAGGTGGGAGGATGGCAATAATACTTTACAATTTATTGAGTAAAATTATCTTTTTAGACATATTCTTTACGATCACGGACGGAGCTGGGGATAATGATGATGACGATGATGACGAATCAAATTCCGACTGGCTTTTTGAACTTCAAGAGCCAGAAGGTAAGAGTGTTCAAACTATAGCCTGTCAACATAATATTGGAAAGCTCTGATTCCAGCTTATGTTCCCCTCTTGACTTTTCTCATTTCTTAGGCCATTGCGACCCAAACCCTTGCCTCCACAATGGAGTGTGTGAGGAAAAAGAGGGAAGGAAAAGGAACTTTGAATGTGATTGTCCCAAACCTTTCGAGGGAAAGAAATGCCAGAGAGGTTTGTAAAAAAGACAATTAGTACCATGTTTTTCTACCATGTCTTTGTATAAAGCAACGGTAAGTTAAAACTACTGTATCATCACAGGTCCAAAGGCTTGTAGAAGAGGTAGGTGCGGGCGTGGTGAATGTGTCCTGATTTCAACTTTCCCATACTACGAGTGCAAATGCAAGGCACCCTTCCAGCCTCCACACTGCAGAAGCTGTAAGAATTGGTCTTTGTCCAAAAATGAAAACAATGTATATTTCAAAAAGTTGCTACAGTTATTGAGAGCACACTTTCACTGTGAACCGTTTTTCTCCAAAGATTCATTATGTGAGCCTAATCCATGTCGGAATGGTGGAAAATGCGTCAATGAAGGCAATGACTTTGACTGCCAGTGCCCAGCAGGGTTTAGAGGACGTTTCTGCCATGTTGGTAAATACGACAAGTGAAAATATTACTTTTCTTCTCACAACCCAATATATGCATAATTTTACTCATATACTGACTGGGTGAGGTATATGTCTTAGGCCCAGATGACTGCTACGTGGGTGACGGAGAGTCGTATCGTGGCACTGTGAGTGAGACAGATGACGACCACGAATGCCTCTACTGGAACTCTCACTTCATCCTGGAGAAAGGAGTGGATCCCTTTAACTCCTTCGAGGACAAAGATGGACTTGGCCCTCACAACTTCTGCAGGTAGGGAGAACAAAACATTAATAAGTATAATAGGAGAGGACATCTACAGGAGGATGCTCACTCACAAATGTTTCTATGACACAGAAACCCAGACGGAGAATCGATGCCCTGGTGCTTCTACAGAAAAGGCCCCAGCTTGTTGTGGGACACCTGTAATGTCACAGAGTGTCCCGTACCAACAGGTAAAGCTTCAGACGAGCCACTATGCAGAAACGCAGATATAGGCAGATACTGTGAGAATCACTGACATGAATTCAAAGATCAACGCAGACTGCTGTAGTGTTAATTCATCGTGCTATGGTCTAAAGCCCCCTTGGACAACTGTCATTTCTGATACTGAGCCATAGAAATACAATTTGAATGATTTTGATTGATTGATTGATTGATTGATTGATTGATTGATTGACCATCCAGGAGCACGTCACAAATAGCTCTACATTTCCACACATACATTTTACAGTTTGAAATGAACTGTTGGCCTCCTGAGCATGATCAAATCAAATCAATTTTATTTGCATTTCACTTTTCATACACAAAGGTAACTCAAAATGCTTCAACATAGACAATTTACAAATAGAAACAATACTATCCCCCCCTTCCCAGGTAATAATCAGGTAACACATAAAAAAACACTTAATACCATCTCCTTATTTTATATTATTATATTATTTTATAATATTTTTATATTATATATATTATTTTATTCGTATATATATGTATATATATATATATATACATATATATAAATATATATACGAATAAAATAATACAAAACAATTCAGTTAAAAGCTAAATTAAAAACCTTTTACTCTAATATTTAATTATGTTAAACCCGTCTTTTGCAATGTTCAGATTTCTGTTCCAGAAATGCAATTTAGCATACTTCAAGCTCTCATGAGATAATGCCTCATTTGCATATTCAAACTGAATATGGTAATACAAACTAGAATTGTCTTAGTTGAAATAATCAACTTGGGAAGTTAAATGTTGTAATCTATTATTTAAATGTTTTACCCCATTCTTCTGCAGTGTCTCCGCTGAAAAAATGTGCTTTCTTCTGTCATCTTCTTGTGCATGTGTTTTCAGGTGAGACGCCAACAGGCATCGTCCCAACAGACATTGCCCCAACGGACATTGCCCCAGCGGACATTGCCCCAACTGTCATCGTCCCAGCTGTCATCGTCCCAGCTGTCATCGTCCCAGCTGTCATTGTCCCAACTATCATCGTCCCTACAGACACCGCCCCTCAGCCTGAAACACCTCCAATCGTCCCGGTAAACCCTGAGGACCCCACCCAGGCTCCAAAAACTTCTCCTACACCAACTAAGGAGACTTTCGTCCCTACCGCCACCCCTGGACCGCAGCAGTTCGCCACCTGCGGGGAGGCTCAGCCGAAAAAGAAAATTACCCGAATCTTTGGGGGTCTGAAGGTCTCTCCCGGGGCTGTACCCTGGCAGGTGTCCCTGCAAGTGAAACCAAAGAACTCCAACCAGCGCTTCACACACACATGTGGAGGAGTTCTCATCGAGAGCTGCTGGGTGCTGACGGCTGGACACTGCATGTAAGTACCAAACTATTGAGTGCAAATCAGCAAAAAACACAACACATTGGCTGATCATGGTAAACATATCACATAAAAGGGACAGTTCAACCTCCAGCCTTTTCTCAAGCTTAATGTAACTAGACAGTACTTGGCTTTTGGTGCTCAATGCCCCAAAAAATTAAACAGCAATGTCCCAATCCAGAAATCATGACGTGGTTATACTTAAGATCATTTACAGACCTTATTGTGAGCAGATTTATCTATGAACCATAAAGAAGAAAGTGTGCAACTATACCAGAGGACACTATTCATGTTTAAATCTCACACAAGCAAAAGCATGAGCCCCTCATCAATGAGAAGATGCAAGCTTTTTCTTGCGCGTCGATAAGGTAGAACAATACTAGTTCCTAAATGAAAAAGCTCACAACAGGGTCAACAGTATGTATGAGTAACTGTGTCAGGATCTCTGAAAAGGCATTGTTGTTGTATGTATTTTTGCCGCTTTGAGAATCACAAAGTAAGTGCTATTTAATTCCATACCTCCAACACTGGGCACATAGAATTCGGTCAAAAGAAAGAAAGTATTTTTCCTTTAATATTTATTGAATCATGTGTTATTTGTTTTTGTTGTACAGTCAACCAATGAAGAACATGCAGGTGGTTTTAGGAAGTCTGTCACTGAATGATGTGGAACCCACAGAGCAAGTCATAAAAGTTCAAGAGGCTATCCTGCATGAGAACTACAGAGAGACTAGTCAAGCTGTTTACAATGACATAGGTGAGCCAAGTCTCTCTCATTTTATACAAGCAACGCATTTCTTACCAACAAGAGCATTTTGACTTTATTTATACTTTGGAACTTTGATCCTTTATAGTTGAATAAGGATTGGATGTGAGGAATTGTTGTAATCTTATCCAAATTTCCTTTTCAAAGCCTTATTAAGGCTGGAAGGCACTGATGGTGTTTGTGCCAATGAGTCTCAGTTTGTGAAGACCGCCTGTCTGCCTGATGCCCAGCTGCCTGATGGGATGGAGTGTAAAATCTCTGGATGGGGTGCCACAGAAGAATGTAAGGCCATTTTCACATATTCATACACTTGATCAAATTAAGATTAGTTTATTTTAGAGGATTGATTGTTTGTTTTTTGTATATCCTTAATCTGTATTAGCACACAACCCCTGACAGTTTTGTTGCATTTGTTAATTGTCTTCTCTCTGCAGCTCTAACTGGTTCAAACCACCTGCTGGAGGCCAATGTAATGCTGATTAACCAGGAGAAGTGCGCTGAACCCGATATTTATGGCCGCGTCCTGGATAACACGATGTTCTGCGCTGGCCACCTGATGGGAGGGGTAGATTCCTGTCAGGTTAGTAGAGGAAAATTCCCATCGGTCAAAATATCTGCATGACTTACTTACTTTCCTGCAGTAAACATTTAAAACGTGTGTGTGTTTATGCTATCTGGTCAGCTGTTTGCTCGTGTTTCAGGGTGATTCTGGAGGACCATTAACATGTGAGCAGAACACCAACAGCGTTGTTTATGGTCTGGTGAGTTGGGGAGACAAATGTGGAAGGAAGAACAAGCCCGGGGTCTACACAAGGGTCACTCACTTCCTGGACTGGATCAGGTCAAAGACTCAAGCAGTATCTGCATAAGCAAACTCTCTTACTCAGCATCTTGTCAGTGTAGCAAAGGACTTGGTTAGCAAGTCTTACTCATCATGAGCTTTTTGGTTTACGCAGTTGTATCTGGTATTCAAATACCATTTTAAATTCCTATGTTTCTTAATAAAACCATCCTAAGAAATTAAGAAAATGTGTCATTTCTGTTTAATGTGTTACATCAGGAAGAGATCAAAATTCTGAAATCTACTATCAAATAAATGTCATATTTCTTAGTTTTTTCCCATGAATCTTTACTTTTATTCTAGCCAAGGTGATCCAAAAGGTATTAAAATTACCAGTGTGAAGAAAAAGGAAAACACTCGATACATTTCAAATGTGACAAACCAGAGACATGGGAAAAGGTGTCATATTTTCTTACTCAAGCTCAGTTTTCCTTAGTCTCTCAAGAGGAATTACATTATAATTGTAAGTCAGTTTTGAGAGGAATGTTGGAAAATAACCTCCATCCCAATCCTTCATTGAAGAAATGTGTTCAAATGCATCAGTGATGATGGCACAGTTACAGTATATGAGGACTAAAATCATTTATATAATCGACATGATTACATTTTCTTATTTTGTCACCACCTTTTAGGCTGACAATGTCTTGCATAGTTCTGGTTATTATGAGCCACAAAAAATGCTCTAGCTTCAAAGTCTATGAAAAGTCCTGGGTGACAGATGATTGGGTATTTTGTGTGCTTCAGGGCAGCAATTTTGTAAGGCCACTGACATGTGAGAATGAAGACACGCATGTCCTCAATGGTCTGGTGAGCCGAGGGGACAGTGGTACAAAGAACGAGCCTGTGGTTTACGCACGGTCCATTTACTGCCTCAACTACATCAAGTAAACATGAGAGCTGCTAAGCTGCTGACCGAGAAGAAAGACTTTACCACAGAACAAAAGTGCTCTTTGAGGGAGGGTGCAGCCGATACCACTTATTAAATATTTACTGCTCATGACACTGAAAAAACAATATAGAAACGACTATGAATCATGACACCAATATTTATTACTTAAGAGCTTTCTATAAAACATCAGCTTTATAGGATCACAATGATATAGTATCAGAACATCATATTGCTGCTGATATGTTCATTATCTTTAACTGCTCTCGTTATTACTTCAATATAGAGGTAGGTAAATTCCTTGATCATAGTTTACCGGGACAGATCCAGACAGAAGAACTATGTTTGAAATGTTCCTAAGGTTATTTAATGAGAGCAAAAACCCAATAAACATGGACAAATGTGATGAACACACATCATCAGTAAGCCATTTTAGTCTTTGCCCCCATTTCTGTTTACATCCCAGGGGTCCTTAATCCAAAACATGGTAAGAGGCTGCATGTTCAGTCCATTTAAATCAATGCAGGGGTTCAACATGGGGTAAAGAGGCTCAGTGCACTGCACACAGAAAGAGTGAATCAGGGTCATTGCATCAGCGTCGTAGAATGACAGCTCCCCCTTCTGGAGATTTGCCAGTATGCCCAGCTTTCTGATTCTCTTTCCCACCGACAGCAGCTTCTCCTGGGTGTCATGGCAGGCCAGGTACTTCCCGTCCCCATGGTAGATGCACCAGGATGTGTTGTTTACGCCTAGGCTGGAGGAACTGTAATTTGGAGCATCTTTTTTATCGACTGGCTCTGTGGTCAAACCCATTAGCCAGTAAGGTTTCTCCTGAACAATGACCTCCCAGTAGTGCTGACCAGTAGTGAAACTTTCCTGAGCAAGGACACTGCAATGGGAGTCATATGGCTGAGGGCTCTGCGCTTCACTGACAGACGGCCTTCTCCAGTACACTTGTTTCCTATCCTGGGATATTTCCAGTTTCGGATGGGCTGACTTGGAGTCCAGAGCAGGAGAACTTAGATCTGTAAATAAAAAAATATACTGTCGGTACACAACTAGTGGAGGTTGATTTTAGACTGCATAATATTAGATGCTTTCATTACATGACCACATCCTGGGAAAGTGTTGGGACAGAGCCACTGAGAGGTCATCCACCAGCCTCTCTACTGTTCTCAGCTTTTCAAGGTCACACAGATCTTTGTCTACTTCCTGGATTGGTGCTAAATCGAAAGGGTCACTAGAAAAAAGAACAGAAAACCATGAGAAGGAAATAAATGGAATGTGGTAATTACAAACAGAGTGACCGTTTACTCACCAACGATTCTGTGCAGTGATTTGCTGTTGAAAAAAGAAACAGATCATTTGGGCTTGCACATATCGCGATAGCAGAACACATTTGTACACATAGACGGATTATGAGGCAATGGGTTCCTGTGCATCTATTTGTATTGTTTTTGTGTCTCTTTATGGTCTTTTTAAAACTGTTATTGGTTGTGTTACATCTTCTTTTGCTTCTCTTTTTGATCATTTTGTGTCTCTCTGTATATGTTTTATGATTCAACGTGGTGTTATTGTGTCTGTATTTGGTTGTATTATGTCTCTTTTGTTTTTTTTCCACATCCTTTAGTAGTCATTTTGTGTCTCTTCTGTGGACTGATATGTCTCTTTCTGATTGTTTTGCATCTCTTTGAGGTTGTGCAACATCTCTTTTTGGTAATGTATTGTGTCTGTCTTTAGTTGCAATGCATGTATTGGTAGATGTACTTCTCTTGTTGGACTTATTTGGTTTCTTAATTTGACGTTTTTTGACTCCTTCACAGGTCATCTTGCTTCCCTGTGGCAATGGAATACCCCTTTGTGAGATCGCAATAAAAAATGTTGGGTCTGGCCTAGGGATCCCCTAACCAGCTGAGACCCTGCACATGCCCAGGAAGCCTGTTCATTAATCCGTCTATGTTCGTACAAGACATTTACCTGTAGGAATCGCAGCTCATTTGTTTCTCGGAGAAGTGATTTGCTGGAGGCCCTCAGGCTGTCTATCTCTTTGATCTGAGCCTCCATGCTGCCTCTCTGGGCCTCCAGCCACTCTGTCGTGTACGTCTCCTCTGCGTCTATAATCTGCATCATAAGACGCTCATCCCCGTCCAGCACAACACGGATCCTGCTGTACTTGTCTGAGATTCTCTCTCTGAAATCTGCAGCAGACTTCTAAGAAATACAAAACAAAAAAACCACATTATTTAAGAAATGGTTCCAAATATAAACGGAATACACTTAGAAAACGAAAACGTTAACTTTTATCGGATGTATTATGTTTACAAATTTTACATCACTGCATTAGGTTAGTTGAAAGAAATAATATTAAGATGTTTTTACATTTTATTTAAACGTAATATTATTGCTTTCAACTAACCTAATTATGGGAAATCTATTGACATAATACATTTAATTAAAGTAAACTTTTCAGTTTTTTCAGTGTAGAAGAGGGTATTCTTTGGAGGACTGTACCAGTGTTTGAGTATACAATGACTCCAAGTCCTTAATGGCATGTTCTGCTTCATTTCTCCTCTTCAGCAGTTTGTTCATGGTGGCCTCTAATATGCTCTGTAGACAGAAATACAGCAGGCCTATAGAACATAAATAATCCTGAAAATACCAAATGAATAAAACTTAGCATGATGACAAATCGCTATCTGTACTCACCTTGAAATCTGCGCAGGCTTCTTGGAGTTGTACTGCTTTGTGGTTCTTGTGCATGCCAACCAGGAGACACAGGCAGCACACAGGGACCCTCTCCTCCATGCAGAACAGCTTGAGCTCATCACGGTGCTCCCTGCACTTCAGAGACAGCGGATCATCCGTCACCTCCACCACTGTGTGCTCCCTCAGAGCAGTTCTCTGCTGGTGAAGCAGGGCGTGGGCCTGGCATAGTGAGGCATCGCAGGTCAGACAGGTCTTTATGGCCACCGATGGCGTCTCTATGCAGTGATCACAGTGGATAGTCGAAGATGACGTAGTTGCCCTGCTTTGAGTAGTTGTCCTTTGCTCTGCTGTTGACGGCCGGTTAGTGGCGAGGTCCTTTACTTTGGTCTGAAGGCTGGTGTTGACCTCCAGAGTGAGGTTAGAGGGAAGGAATATCTGACACTCTGGACAGAAGAAAGGAGCCTTGTCAGACCCCTCTGTTCCCCAGACAGCTCGGATACAGGTGAGACAGAAGTCATGTCCACATGGCAGCGTTACAGGATCTGTAAAGAAGTCCTGGCAGACGGGACACTTTAAAGTTTCCTCAACAGGGTCCATGTTGTAGCTCTGCAAGCAGCTGTTACGGCTTCTCAGTGTGCACTCCTGGCCTCTCTGCTCATGAATGTTTCACAGGACTCTCTTGGCATGCACTCATTCACTCACATGCCTCAGTGTCAGGTTACTAAAAATGAGATGACATCTTTCACTCGCTGATTTAAGCCATCAACGCTCAGGATTCCCCACACAATTGAATGGTGGACTAAGGGAATTCAATTACAAAATATTTGTTATAATGCAATACCATTTAAATGTAATCAAACAAATTAATTAATCTAGTCAGATCTGACTTTGAGTAACTTACATTTACACTATAATCTGAACTCAATGTCCACTTTCTAGAATTTTTCAGGAGATTTTTCAACAGCATCTGAAGGTCTTCAGTTTTTACTGGTTTTTACTGGAGTGTCATGGCGTGAATCTTGATTTGAGATTATTTTGTACAAAATGTGCCAATATTAATGTTCAGTAATAATTAAAGCAGTTGTAAAGTTAAACAGATTAACACTACTTATATGATATGCTTTTTTACATAATTAAAACATGTTTACTTAAAATATGTTAATTTCATTAAAATAAATCTCCTTCATTCAATTTCAGAGGTGCAATTATGTTTAAGGTTTAACTGAATCAATATTTTCATTGTAAAACATGGTCCGTCAAAAACATAATTTAACAGTTTGTAGATGTACATTTGTATATATTTACACTAATTGGTTGTGTGTCTTAACTTCGAAAAAACTTCAACTATTTATCAAATACTTAGGCCCATTCCCAAACCGCCCCCTACACCTTACCCCTACACCCTACTCCTCCGTTTGCGCGTTCACGCGGAGGGTCCGCCATATTGAGGGCTGTTCCAAACCAACGAGTGTGGAGCGGTGTGGAGGGGGAGTGGGCTATCAAGCCCTCAAACAGCGAGGCCCTTTCTCAATCGCGAGGAAACTGGCTTCCAAACCAATATTTCAAGGATACTACGTCATCGAGTGCCGCCGAAGGACTGTTCCAATCTCCAGCATACTTGGAATTCCACCGAGGCCGCGTCCTTCGTTTGGGGCTAATTTCGAGGCTGCACATGGGTAGACTTCGCGTCCTTCAAATCCCCACAATGCTTTGCGCACGGACCAATTTCCCCAAATCTGTGGCGGAAAATGTAAGGCGGGACCTCTCATATGACGCACACCTGCACACTTGCTAGCCTGTTCCACTCTTCGTTTTCTGAATGCCAGGAAGGATTCTTGCCTAGCTTCTGGAGGATGTGACTCGGAAGACATGTGCTACCAAGCAAGCATCCTCGCGATTGAGAAACGGCCCGACTCCAGCGGTGCTGACTTGAGACCGGTCTCTACCCTACCTGACCGGAGTCACGCTGTGTGTGTCCGTCAGGAACAGGTCAGGAAACACGCTGTTTACAAGTAGTTCTAGCAAACATCCATTGATAAACTGCAATGTTAACAACCTCATGATAACCTCATATGTTTTTAACTTAGGATCATGTTTAGTCTAGAACAAGGTAAATGTGTGTATTTTATTATAAAGTTGTGTATATTTACAGACTGTTGCAAAAACTAAGAAGCTTATAAACATAAGGTTTAAAACTAAAAGAACACAATTAAAGATGTTTGGAGTTATTAATTTACTTTTTTTGTCATTTTGTTGTTGTTGAAGAAGCCGACTCCGAGCTGTCCGACTTCAGGAGAGCTTTTTGAGACCTCCCCCGGCTGCAATCGGCTATTCTCGTCTACTTTCGAGGCGAGCCGCAGATCGGTTGCGTTCGGATAGTTTAAAAATCAGCTCCTAAATTCTAACCCTATCTCCTATTCCTTGACCTCTGAGTGAAACGTCACGGGGTTAAGGGATAGTGGATAGGAGAATTCAAAAGGATTTAGGAGAAGAGACTGCGGTACTTTAGAGAATCCGAATGCAATTTCACTATCCGACGTGTTTATGAGGTGCCAGCGGACGTCATTTTGTGCGTCTGCTGCTGTGGGGAAACTATGGAAACTACAGTTTTCTATACAGCGGACTACAACATGGATGTATAATAAGAACGACGGACTCATCTAGAGACTGCACCGTGCTCTGATGCTGTTGCTTTATGCTTTATGAACAACAGAGAAACATATTCTTCATGACCAAAGTTGGAATTGAAATAAAAAAGTGAAACTTATGCTCATCACCCTCTCCCTCCAGTCCACATTAATACAAATGATCCCAATACGTATGATTGTATGAACTATGAAAAGATCTTAAAATCAATACAAATGTATTTATTATAAACGTTAGTCTTTAACACCTATATCACCATTCAAAGATCTTTTAAAAGTTGAACAAACCCCACACAGCTCAGTGAATAATTCAATTGTTGACTTTATTTGATCATTTCAGTAAAAACTAACGTTCATATTTCTCTTTTTGATTATAATACTGATGAACGTTAAAAAAAAAAAAAGCACTTGGGCAACTTAGCACATACGTTTTAAAATGCTTAATAAGCACCGTAACTTTCATGATATAATTTCTCCGTCATAATCGTTTGTGTCCGTGAACGGCCGACTGTTGTGTGACGTCAAATGCTGCGGCTGCAAGGCATTGTGGGGCAGCATTTTCTCTTCTCCTTTTTGGTTAGGGAGGTCCAGTGGTTCCTAAGCTAAAGGAGGTTATAAAGGAAGTTTGAAACCTCCTTTCCTATCGTTCTAGAGAATTCGAACGGCACTTATCATGGCTGCCACTGAGGGACTTCCGGGTCATTTCACTCGGTTAGGAAGGTTCCTAAGCTAAATGGACTATTCGACTGCAGCCAAACAAGCCTGTTATACATGTTTACTCCTCCCTCCCTTGTGCTTAGAATTCCCTAAACTACGTGAGCATCCACCCATCAATAGAACAATTTATATGTACGTAAAAACTGTTTCGTAATCCCCTTCTGACTACATGAACGTAGCCAGACATTCAACGTAAAAGACGTTCGAGCATACCACAGTTACGACACATCCCAAACGATCCCAAATAACGTGGGATGTGGATGTGGCAGCTAGGCACCGGCTGACTACGTGTCTCCAGCAGTACTGCACTCATAAGTGTAGTTGTAGTTGAGTTTCTAGACTTTCTTATTTACAGGTAAGGAGTATTCTTTTTAACATGTATTAGGTCCATTTAGTCGAACATAGCAGCTGAGCTAAGCAGTGAAACAATAGCTAATGTTAGCTAACGTGAGCTAGCCACAAGTACATGTTGACAGCAGGAACTCTACACACTTAGCTACAATATGTTAGCCCTATTTACTGACCTGCAAACTTCAGCTGCTTTACACTTTAAAGTTTAAATATGTGAACAGCACATGTATTATTTAGCTTTTAGCTAATGCTTCTATGCTAACAAATCAAAATAACACCATCAACTCTCGGTCAGTGTGTCAAGTTTAACACAATGCTGATAACCTCATGGCTGGAAGATGATGCAACGCTTTCCTGTGAGACTAAAACAATTAAATAGTGAAATGTAACTTCATTGTTCAGTATTTAATATTATTTTTTTCTCATTTTAGTCTATTGTACTTTTATATATTTCTCCTCTCCTGAATTACTTAGCACATTAGTCTTGCAACATTCTGTCGCACTATTTTATTTCTATTCTGTTATTTCTTGCACTATTTTTTTATTGTTTTTAATTAGTTTGACTCTTTTATGTCTATATAATTATGTTGCATTGTTGGAACTCAATATTGTAATTGTCATCACTACACTGTAGCTACTGTGCATAACAAATAAAGCCTTTGAATCTTGAATAATGTTAAAATTAATAATGTTAGTATATTTTATGTTTAGTATGGCGAAGATGGCCAACCATTCAGCCTGTCTATTTTACATGTTTAATTGTACCGTTATTTTACCAGGATAGGTCTAATTTATATTACACATCTCTTTTCAAAGAGATTTCTGGTCCAACATAGGCAGCAGCACAGTTACAGACAACTTACAACAGTCACTATCATATCCAACAGCTGCTTATCTCAGATGGGGTTATCACAAGGTTACAGTAACCTGACACTGTTTTGTGTTTACAGCTGTCCTCAAGTTTAGGTGCCATGTTTGCCAAACTGGCCTTGGGCTCTCGCCTGCCATCCACAATCCGGCGGTCAAATGTCTATCCAGCTTCCATCAGAGCATATTCCCAGATTAAATGTAAGTTACCAGCCTACTTATTTGTCATACTGGACCTGCACACGATTCTCATTGTCTCTTTGATCTGCTTGCTATAATATGCTCTTTGGTGCATGATGATGTGTAGTAAAACATGACTTTGTTATGCTCTTCAGTCCCACGTCCCCATGGGCAGTCTTTTGTCCACCGCAGCGAGTTAAAGCAGGCCAAACGTATTGTAGTGAAGCTGGGGAGTGCTGTGGTGACACGCGACGAGTGTGGTCTGGCTCTGGGACGCCTGGCCTCAATAGTAGAGCAGGTAACGCCACTTTTCTATTGTTGATACAATTATTTGGGGCTCTACTAAGAATACAAAAAATAAGAATTGATATAAGCTGTGAAAGCAGAATGTTATAGCATTTTTGTGTCTCGTCAGGTGGCCATGCTGCAGAATCAAGGCAGGGAGATGATGATTGTCACCAGTGGTGCTGTGGCGTTTGGGAAGCAGAGACTGAGGCATGAGATCCTGCTGTCTCAGAGCGTCAGACAAGCCTTGCATTCTGGACAGAACCAACTCAAAGAAATGGTGAATAATAATCCTAATATAAACATTTGTTAAATTGTATTATCAGTCTTGGTAACTTCAGTGAAATCTCGGTTTTTCAGACGGTTCCAGTTCTTGAAGCAAGGGCGTGTGCAGCTGCTGGACAGAGCGGTCTGATGGCATTGTATGAAGCTATGTTCACCCAGTACAGCACCTGCACTGCACAAGTATGTACTCCAATTTTCTCACAAATGCTGACACAGTTTGAAATGTCATTAATGTCTTTGAATCTCTGTCCATGTCTGTAGATTCTGGTTACCAATCTGGATTTCCATGATGAGCAGAAGCGTCGCAACCTGAACAGCACGCTCCACGAACTGCTGCGGATGAACATAGTTCCTATCATCAACACCAACGATGCTGTCGTTCCTCCCCCTGTTCCCAACAGTGACCTGCAGGGGGGAAATGTGGGTATTGTGTGTTGGGCATGCTGGGAATGATGAATGTGGTCCAGCATTGTGATGGTGGATTGCTTAAATCATGCGTAAATGAAAGACATATGTTTCTCATCACTTACATTTCAACCCACACTAACGCATTACTTATTGGACACATGGTTTTCATTTTAAAGGCTGCTTTAAATGTTGGGCACTCATTCAAAGTGTGGTGGTCTTTTGTTCTGCTTTTGTATGGTGCACACACCTTGCTTGTGTTTTTTAGAAAGAGGTGTTGTTTGCTTTGCAACTGATTGGGACTAGGATCCTTTTTGTTGCATGGTAGCAACTGATAAACTCTTGTTCTACAGTATGATGTTAGGTAATATGTTTTTCTTTTTGAGGTTTAATGACATTTCTGTTTGTATTTCAGGTAATAAGCATCAAAGATAATGACAGCTTGGCTGCACGACTGTCTGTTGAAATGAAAGCCGACCTGCTCATTGCCCTCTCTGATGTTGAAGGTACAAAAATCACCACTTAGTTCGTGAATCATAATGATTAACTTTACTTAACTTTGCTTATGTCTTATGTGACTATGAGAAAAGAAGGTCGTATCAAGGTTTTCTTAGCTTTCTTTTGGGACTTGATAACAGAAACTGGAAGACATTTGCCAGGTAGAGGGGGGCAAAAGAAAGATGCTAATGAGATAATGTACTTAATAGGAAATGCAGAATACATGTTTTTCAGCCTCTTCTTTACTTGAGGCTAAAAGTTAGGATAGCTCAGCATCAGGTACCCTGATTTTGTTTTTTGTGGGTTCCCAAAACAACACAGAAGAGTAATGCTAAATCACAGGAGTACTTTGAATAGTTAATCAGGAATCAAAATATTCATAGGTTTATCAAAAATAATATAAATGTTTTGTTCACTGTCTTGATTCTTTTAATAAAATGTTATCAATATAAAGGATTAAACAAGAACAAATCTGTCCCACAGGCTTATACGACAGACCTCCAGGAACAGATGATGCCAAGCTCATTGATATATTCTATCCTGGAGATCAGCAGTCCATCACCTACGGCACTAAGTCCAGAGTCGGCATTGGCGGCATGGAAGCCAAGGTCAGCATGACGATCAATATTGTATCTCAAAGTTTTGACATGAATAAGTTGGTTAAATTATGAAAAATGTGCATTATACTCAATCATGTCCTCTGAACAGGTGAAAGCAGCCCTCTGGGCTCTTCAGGGCGGGACGTCTGTTGTCATCGCTAACGGCACAAATCCTAAAGTCACAGGCCACGTCATCACAGACATCGTGGACGGGAAGAAAGTTGGCACCTTCTTCTCTGAAGTGAAACCTGCAGGTATGGCGTAACATCATCTGGGAAGAATATTTTGCCTACTTGTTGTGTTTGTGTTTTTATATTTCATGAGTTTTATTGACACCAACAGGTCCAACTGTGGAGCAGCAGACTGAGATGGCCCGGCACGCAGGCAGGACTCTGGCCTCACTGGAACCTGAGAAGGTGAGTTCTCTGCCCCCTCAGTGTGGTTTGGACTAAATTATTTCATATGAACACCATGATCTCCTAGAGTCCACTCAATTATTTTAAGGTTCGATTGCAGTATACATATATATGTGGGTTTTCTTTTTATTTCTTTAGCATGAAATATTAAGGAATCCAAACATTTATGAGGATTATTTTAAGGTTACACTTCCTGAACAAAATGTATATTATACCTCCAATGTGTTATTCCTAAATTAATTTTGACATGAATACAATAGGGAGAGACAATCTCTTGGTCAGCACAAACAATTAACATGAAAACTGGGGGGAAAAAGTGAATCATTTTCAAAACAGGAAGCAAAGGGTTGCCAAACTCATTAATTGTTTTCAAATACTGGTTGTAGCTTTAAATACTCTTGATTGGGGTATTTGTTAATCCTATCGAGGTGTTTGTTTTTCCAGAGAGGAGAAATCATCTGCCATCTTGCTGATATGCTTACGGAGAAGAAAGAGGAGATTCTCAGTGCCAACAGGAGGGACATGGAGTTAGCAACAACATCAGGTACGGAGGGCGTTGAGAAGACCCATTGTCCACCTTAATCTACAGCTGCATGCTATGCTCTCCCTTAAATGCAGTGACTCCGTACCACTTCCACATGTGCCAGTGTGCATTAGCTTTGTTATCTGTGAAGGGCTTAAGATTGCATGATACTTATATTTCTATCATTTTGAGTCATTGATTGCATTGATTGTGTTGTAGTGAGTAGGGAATGTACTCCCTAAATGTAGTTTTCACTCCTTTTTTTGATGCCTCAGCTTGCCAAAAGCATACAGTATTTTATGTACAGATCTTTAGACTTTTGCATTATCAGAGTTTTTATTCATTTATTAAAAAAAATCGTGCAGGTCGTCTCTCCCAGCCAATGATCGACCGCCTGAGTCTGTCAACCTCTAAGCTGAACAGCCTTGCCATCGGCCTCCGTCAGCTCGCAGTGTCCTCACAGGACAGCGTGGGTCGGGTGCTGAGGAGGACCAGGGTGGCCAACAACCTGGAGCTGGAGCAGATCACTGTCCCTATCGGTGTCCTGCTGGTCATCTTTGAGTCGCGTCCAGATTGTCTCCCACAGGTCAGTAAAGCCCACCGCTCAGCATGTAGAGCTACACCGTTAGCTGCTGGTTTTGGAGACATTGCACATCTTTGCCATTGATTGTAAAACTCACATATTTATGTTATTGTGTTCCAGGTGTCTGCTCTGGCTATTGCCAGTGGAAATGCTTTGCTGCTGAAGGGGGGTAAAGAAGCTTCTCACACCAATAAAATTCTTCATCAACTCACTCAGGAAGCACTTTCCATTCATGGAGTCACAGATGCCGTTCAACTGGTAAATAATAATAATAACTATAAACGTTTTTATATAGCACCTTTCATGCAAGATGCAGCCCAAAGTTGATCATTGAGTTATGACTACACATAGTGAGTTTGTAAATAATAACATTCTGTGACATTCACCCTGACGTATAGGTGAGCACACGTGAAGAGGTGGAGGATCTGTGCAGACTGGACAAGTTGATCGACCTGATCATTCCGAGGGGCTCGTCGGAGCTCGTCCGGAGCATCCAAAGGGCGGCTAAGGGTATTCCTGTGCTGGGCCACAGCGAGGGTGTCTGTCACGTCTACATCGACAACGATGCCAGCATAGACAAAGCTATAGAGATTGGTACGTGGTACTTTATGGTCCTACTGTGATAGTAGAACAAATGTTGTTTACATTTCTGCTATGGTTTGGTTTCAAAGTTGTAGAAATGGAATACAAAATATATTTTTCCTATTTGAGCAGTTGTAATTCTATTTTTTAGATGTTTCCAAAGGGTTATTAACTGCTAAATTAATATAAGATGACTAACTTATTTCTCATTCCAGTCAGAGACTCCAAATGTGACTACCCTGCAGCCTGCAATGCCATGGAGACTCTCCTTATCCACAAGGATTTACTGCGCACTCCTATGTTTGACCAGATGATTGACATGCTGAGAACACAACATGTAAGAAACAAACACACAGAAACTCAAACTTACTAAGTATTACGCATCACAATTGAAGGGTATGTGTTTTTACATTTTAAATGAATCTCCAGCAACTGTCTCGAGTGCTAGGCGTTTGTTTCAGTACAGTGAATCGTTTTTTTGGACTCATTTATTTACTTATTATGTTGATAAATCTTTCCTTTCTTTCAGGTGAAGATCCATGCCGGCCCTCGGTTTGCGTCGTATTTAACTTTCAGCCCATCCGAGGTGAAGTCCCTGAGGACAGAGTATGGGGACCTGGAGTGCTGCATTGAGGTGGTAGACAGCATGTCGGATGCTGTGGATCACATCCACAAATACGGCAGCTCCCACACGGATGTCATTGTTACAGAAAATGAAGAGACGGCTGAACAGTTTCTGCAGCAGGTGGACAGCGCCTGTGTGTTCTGGAACACCAGCACTCGCTTTGCCGATGGCTACCGCTTTGGCCTAGGTAAGTACCTTGCCAGGCATGACGACATACATCCTTGGAACTAACTTATAACTGTCTTGAAGATAGGTCAGGAGAGTTCATTCTACTTTTCTTCTCTTGCAGGAGCTGAGGTTGGTATCAGTACAGCCCGGATACATGCCAGAGGTCCAGTAGGTCTGGAGGGGCTTCTGACCTCCAAATGGGTCCTTCGAGGGGAAGGGCACACTGTGGCTGACTTTTCTGAACAAGGCAGTATGAAATACCTTCATGAAAACATCCCTGTCTCCCAGGGGAACTTTATCGCCCGACCAAAGAGCCATCAACAGGAGTAACTGATTTCTACGCAGAGTTTATTTAAAGGTTTGTGTTTGCCAGTAAGACTTCAACTTTTTACCCGCTGCTTCATCATCATCAACATCATCATCATCCACTATGCCGCAGCAGAAAACTTGCATGCAGAATAGAGGATACTTTACCTGGACGACCTGTTCATAAACTTGTGGATCAATTTATATTTAAAACTCCCTGATATCTCCTGAGACAAAGAGTGTAACGATACAAATAAACTTATTCCATTTTCTGTGACAACATTTTCACATGACAAAATGTGTGCAAACGCAACGCTGTTTCGTCTTCAAGGTCCTTTTATAGTAGCATTGGCCTGGCCGGGATTTTGTGAATTATTTTTCTATGTAAAAACTTTTTTGTAATTTACTGTATGTGTTTTTTCTGCTGGATGTTGGTTATGATTGATTTTTTTTCCTGTCCTTTTTCCTCCCACAAATGATTTAATAAACAATCTGTACAGTTCTCTACTCGTGATTTCTGGTTTTGCATCATATTGTCTCTTTAAAAAAATGCATTCAGTATTCATTCATTTGACTTATTAACCAATTGAATTGAGAACTTTAGTATTTAGTCATTCTAACATTTAAATGCTTAACAGATTAATAATTTAAGCCAAAACAATATTTGCACCGAGGCCAATCACAACCTTGTTACGCCACTGTACACAGAGATGCTGTATGAGAAACCAATGTGAGTTTGGAAAATTGCACAATATAAATCTATTCTAGTATACCTCAACAATGGAATTATGATCAGTAGAAATGGCCATGACATGGGACCTTTAAGATTTATTATTATTTTAGCTCACACCTCTCGTGAACGCAGCACATGTGACGTAGAGGGAGTGGGCGTGGTCGAACTGCAGTACTTGCCCAGACTGAACACCGGGTAAACCCAGCTGTCATTTGACTCTATGCTAAAAATGGCAGGAAACAGTTCTTATACTATAGTTGAATATTTCGGCGGGGATTCGGGTTACCGGTGTGGTTACTGTAAGAATGATGAAGGAAACTTTTCTCATGGTGAGTGTCTTAATCCAGTAGGAAACAGTCGCTTCACTGAACTGACTCATGCTAACCACCTAGCCCCGTCTACTTGCTGGGTTTGGTAGAGTGCTAGCTAATGTTGGCTCTTTAAATATTAAATGTCACTTAATTTGAGTAATTTATGTTAGGTGTGCTTACCTACACTTAACATGTAACAGAGTGCAAATAAACTAGTGCTCAACTAACGTAATTGGTTAGTGTCAGGTTGTTTGCCTTACTTACGCTACCTGGGTTTTTAGCAATTAGCATCCAATTGCCCAACGCTATTCTTAGGAAAACACAAGACTGCTGAAAAACATATGTAAGTAAGGTTATGCTGGTATTGGGGAACTACTTTTGGCTATAATGTTTACTCAAGACTAACGCTGTAACATTAGCTGCTTCAGAAGACTTGGGTACATTTCCACTACCATCATGCTAGCTAACAACTCATAGCAGGAGGAAGATGCCCTCACAAGCGAAAGTGCAGCTGTCTCGATTTCATATAGTCTGTTATTGTATTGGCACTGAGTGTAGGGTTCTCTAAATGTTTGCTAAAAAGACTGGCGTAAAATCTATCATGTATTTATATGTTTTGGCGTGGAGAGGTCTGTGATTTTATTTGACGTTTAACGATGTGTGAAGTGCTGCAATAGCACACACATGAGAGCTAACATGAGACAGAGATTTCACAACATGCTGAATCAGAGTGTTTACCAAGTACTCCTTGGAATCTCAACAAACTGCTTTTACTGTCACTGTGGCATCTGGGGTCAAAGCCTATTGCTACTGCAAGAAATGATTCTTGTAGTTAAAGTAAATGCTGGAAAAAGGATATGAGAAACAAATACTCTATCCAGCTGCAGTGGAAAATCAAATTGTGGGTCTGGGCTTACTTCCAATTTAACCCTGAAATAGTTTGTTAAAAGTAAAAATACAGGGCATGCCACTTTAAATACTTAATCATATTTAAAACAACACAACTAGTTGTCAATGCAACTGTTTGTCATTACAAAAAGCAATATTGTCACAACCACATAAAGTACAATTTACAGAAAAACACTAGTAAAATAACTGAGAAAGCTAGACTATATTTTCAAGTGATGAACCAGGAGGGAGCCTGCTGGATAACTGGATTACTTAATGAGAAGCAGGGCAAGCTTTGTATAAAAGGTTAACTCCGGGTAGAGTTTCAGTAGCCCTCAAGTATCATTCAGCGCCAGAAACATTCCTTCCAGGAATCTGTTCACACGGAGGGTGACACGGATCAGTCATGTGTTGTAAAGGTTTTTAAACTCTCTGACAAGACAACTGAGCTGCCAGAAAACTAAAAATATGCATGCTGCGAGAGGCTTCCATTTAAAGGGAAACCAAGGTCAATGTAATGTATTAGTGACATTTCTGAGTTGTGTAAGATGGATGTGACAGCATGCTTTAATTTAGTGTCTAGAGAGGGTGAGAGGTCGACTAGGTTGAGGGTTCAGGCAGTTCCTAATGCTGTCAATGAAAGATTGGGCTCAGAGCCAGCAGACGAGAGCTGTCTAATCTAAGATAAGAGTGGTAATCTGGATATGCTGCATCGTGTGGGCAAGGCAGATTCTGGAGAGGAAGGTAGACTGTACTCCCAGTGGGATTCTAATAAGTAACAGTGTTAAAAGGTTGTGTGTTCCTCCATGTGCTGATACAGGTTCAATCAGTACACCAGACCTTCAGCTATCAGATGTACACAAGATGTCAAGCTTGTCAAGTTGGTTATTTTCAGACTGCAGAAAATTAAAAAAACACTTAATTTTGTCATGTTATAATCACCCCTTAGTGCTGATTTACCGGGGAAGACTTATGAAACAGTATAGGTCAACAGTGATTATCAGATCAGTGTTTTTGCTGTACTTTAAACCTTTCCAAGCAGGTGGTAAGCGAGAGGTTTCCCTCTATTTGATTGGCTTGCTGATGTTATCAACAGTGTTGTTACATGCAAAGCAACATCTGCCCTCCTCTGTGTGAGTGTCTGTCAGGCCTCAGGGAAGGCTGAACAAATGGATTAGATGAGAGCGACAGAGAGACACTCCCATAGTGCCATGATGTTGGCAGATATTGCACTTACAGAAAAACTGACATTACAGGTTTACCTCTGGAAATATCTTTTCCATAGTAATCCGGCTTTAATTAGCCCTGCCCTGTTATTCATTTGCTCTTAAAGGTTGTTATTGATGTGCAATGTTTCCCATATACATTATTTATACTCAATTAAAAGCATCCTTAATATAAAAAACCACTGAACAGAATACTAAAAAAAGTATTTAATAATCAGATTGATTCATATGATAATTTGACATCTCTGAGATTATGATAATTTGGAGTCGTAGAATAGAGGTTATAGGGCAGAAACCCCGTCAGAAATTATGTTCTGAATGAATTGTGAGGCCTTATACAGTATGTGTGGTATTGAAAGATCTCCCCAACAATCCTAAATGATGGATATATGCTGCACATTTTTTGGGATGTTTTCCCTGAAAAATGCTGCTCTGTCTTCATCGTTCAAGGCAAGGCAAGTTTATTTATATAGCACATTTCAACACAAGACAATTCAAACTGCTTAAAAAAAATGAAAGACATTAAGAAACATATTATGAAATGACATTTAAAAACACTCATTTAAAAGCAAAGATAATAAAATATGAATAACACAGGTACATGAATAAAAGTTACAATGCAGTGTGAGATATGAATTGTTCAATTAAAAGCAGCGACAAAAAGAAAAGTCTTCAGCCTGGATTTAAAAGTAGTCAGAGTTGCAGCGGACCTGCAGGTTTCTGGTAGTTTGTTCCAGATATTTGGAGCATAATAACTGAACTTCTCCATGTTTAGTTCTGACTCTGGGGACAGAAAGCTGACCAGTCCCTGAGAGATCTGGATGGTTCATAATTTAGCAGGAGGTCAGAAATGTATTTTGAGCCTAAACCATTCAATGCTTTATAAACCAGCAGCAGTTCAAGTGTAACCGTTTCCATTTTAAAGTGGTTTAAACCTTCCACATATGATAATATTTGATCACTTCCAGTCAATTTCTAAGAATAACTGTCCGGTTGGATTCCCCTAATCTTTTTCCATTTAACATGATAGTGAAAAACTATCTCTGGACAAATTGAATATGTGATAACAATATTTGTTTAAGTCATTTTAATGGCATGTGAAAAAAACCACTCTATTGAAGACCAATCTTGACCTACTCTGATTATCAGATATGTTATTTATTAAGATGATAATGTCCGGATCTTTAAACTATGTAAAAGATGTTGCTCTACCCCTAAAGTAAATCTGTAGTCTTCTTCAGTCATTGCTTCCTTGTTGTAGTGTGTCTCTGTGGACTGGACATTGCAATCTCGGTTCTGTGTTGTGTGAAGTGTTTACAGTGAATTCCCTCAACTGCTCTAGATGTGAACTGATATCTCTCTTGTCTTCAAGACTTTGTGTTTGGTGTGTGCGTCACACTGTATATAGTTGCAGAGGATGAGGTCAGGAGGTCAAACGGGGAGCTCACAGCTCAGCTCTGGGAAGCAGGACCCAAGCTGCTGTGGACACAGATAATATTGTATGTTACCATTAGGGACTGTGGGAATGTACTTTAGGGGACACTGTGATTTGAGCTAAAACAAAAATGTGGACCTCCCAAAAGACTTTATGAGCTGCTTCTGAATAAAGCACTCTTTACTTGTTTACATGCTTCCTCATTCAGGTTTAAAAAAATAAATTCTTTAACTCTTTAATGCTGTAATTGAGCTTTATTTTATTGAGCCAAGCTAATTATGATTCACTTCATGAATGAAACAGCATGCTCTTATGCTGACGTTTCATTTCAAAACTAGTGTGGAATCATGAAATGTTTGAAATGTTTGAAAGTTCTGATGTCCCTTTTGTATTCTCCAGGGATGTGGTCTCACACCATGACTGTACAAGACTACCAAGACCTGATAGACCGAGGGTGGAGAAGGTGGGAAGCTGTTTTTACTTTCAGGCAATCCTGCCCAGGGTGTTACGGACCTTTTTCATTTTCTGATTAATATTGTTGAAGAAATACATTTTGGGGATAATTCAAATGTGTGATTGTCTGTTTCAATAATGGTTTTCCATTATTTTATTTTCAGAAGTGGGAAATATGTCTATAAGCCCACATTGAACAAGACATGCTGTCCACAGTACACCATCAGGTAACTTCCATCCTGAAGGTTCACTTTAGAACTGACACAGGCAGATATACATGGAACACATAAGAATGAGCCACGGTTAGGGATGCAACATATGGAATATTTCTCGCTAATACTGATAATAACTCATTCTTACTTGAATCCCCTGGACGATACTAAAAAGATGAGAGAAAATATCATAATTTTTGTATCGAAAAAGGGGTCATCATAACCATAGACTGTGTAGGTCTTAACCTTTCATTTAAGCACACCTCAGGGAAACAAAGGCGAGTGGGCAAATATTGCTGATTGTGTGATTTCAGACCTGACCAATTAACCATTTTAACAGACATCAGTATTGTTAAAACAGCTAAAGTAAACCGTTGTGACTCTCAAAATGTTCATTTATTTTTGCTAGTAAAATACCAATTGCAGTCTGCCTTTTGACCAATAATTAATCAGCTAAAATGTCCTCATCACAATAGCACATGTAATACATGGACCCAATATGTATCCTACATCCCTACACTTTGTAGTTTAATATATTAATGTACCTAATACATCTTTTATAAACTAGTATATGAGCAATAACAGCTGCATTCTATGCAAATATTAATAGTTCTAAGTAAACCTTTATTTTTGTGCTCTGTCAAGATGTCATGCAACAAAATTCCAGCCCTCCAAATCCCACAAGAAAGTCCTGAAGAAGATCAGCAAATTTATTTCCAAAGGGGAAATGCCAAAAGATCAGGATAATGGTGAGAGTACATTTCTAACATTATGATATTTGAGTAGTTATCATTAATATGTGTTATCTGATAAAGTTCCCTATTGGTATACAGTACATGCATGAAAAAAGCAGTCAACACTGGACTATCGGGTTGCATAGGGGTCAGAGTGCACGGTGGGGAATACAGTAAGGGATTGGGACAGACTCAAATAGGTTTAGTTCTGTAGGACACATGATAGTCAGCAATGTTGTCCCTTGCAGGAGAGCCGATGGACGCGGTGTGTGACCAAGCGGGGCCGCGGGAGCCCAGCAAAGCCTGTCACTCAGACGTGAAGTGTGCTGCTATCAAAGACATTCAGAAGGAACTACCAGAGTGTCCCGCTATCACAGAAGGCCAGAAAGAGGTAGTGGATGCAGCACCTGCAGCACCTGCAGCACTGCTGTCTCAGAGACGTCAAGAAAAGATCGAGTGTCTGTATCTGATGAGAGGACAACAGCCACAGCTACTAAACCAGGTGAGATGGTTAACTGATATATAGCTGGTTATGCTGATCAGCAGTTGGGTTGTTCTTGATGACAAAAATAAATACAAACAAAAAAAGGACATGATCTTTAAATATAGAGCTGAAAAAACGATTTGATTGAATTAAACTTGAAAATGAGTTAGCAGTTATTCATTCAGACAATAATCAACAGATAAATCACTCAGGATAATTGTTTGTTGCAGCCCTAGATGAACTAATGAATTTGGTGAGCTTATGCTAAATGTTAGTGGGCGCATGCAGCCTTTGTCTGTTATTCTTTTGAGCTGCAGTAAGAACAACTTTCAAAACAGTCAAAGTAGCTTTACTGACAATCATCTATTCAGATGCCAAATTGCCACTTTGGTAACTGAAGCACCATTGTTGGCCAGGGTGTGTCACTGTTCACCTTGCAATAGACT
>NC_136909.1:66949701-67054540 GCF_949606895.1 Notothenia rossii | reverse complement strand
ATCGCTGACTGTGGGAACTTCACACTGGATTTCAAGCAACTTGGATTTTGCTCCTCTCCAGCCTTTCTCCAGACTCTGGCGCCTTGACTTCCAAATGAAATACAAAACTTGCTTTCGTCTGAAAAGAGGACTTTGGACCACTGTGCAACTGTCCAGTGCTTCTTTTCCTTAGCCCAAGTCAGACGCCTCTTCCGTTGTCTTGAGTTCAGAAGTGGCTTGACCATGGGAATACGGCTATTGTAGCCCATTTCCCGGACACGTCTGTGAACAGTGACTTTTGATACCTGGACTCCAGCTTCAGTCCACTGTCTTTGAAGCTCCCCCAAATTCTGGAAGCGACTCTTCTTCACAATGCTGTTAAGGCTGCGGTCATCTCTCTTGGTTGTGCAGCGTTTCCTGCCACATTTCCCCCTTCCAACAGACTTTTTGTGGATGTGCTTTGAAACTGCACTCTGTGAACAGCTTGCTCTTTGAGAAATTTCTTTTTGTGTCTTACCCTCCTGATGGAGGGTGTCAATGACGGTCCTCTGGACAGCAGTCAGATCAGCAGTCTTCCCCATACTTCTGATTTAGTTTACTGAACCAAGCTGAGTGTTTTTCAAGGCTCAGGAAACCCTTGCAGGTGTTTCGAGTTAATTAGACGATTCAAGTGATTCGTTGAACACCCTACTAGTATACTTTTTCATGATATTCTAATATTTAGAGATAAGATATTTGAGTTTTCTTAAGCTGTATGCCATAATCAGCAATATTAAAATAATAAAAGGCTTGCAATATTTCAGTTGATTTGTAATGAATCCAGAATGTATGACATTTTTGTTTTTTTAATTGCATTACAGAAAATAAAGAACTTTATCACAATATTCTAATTTTCTGAGACAGTCCTGTACATCTGTATATGTATGTTTGTGCTCAGAGTTTTACATTGTATCCTGTGTTGTGCCTGGAGTGCCCTCGCTCAAACACTTTTTCAAAAGCTGTTATGCCCATTAGTGTGTTTTACACAAACACATGGAAAACTGGGTCTAGGTTGAAAAACAGCAAAGTCCCAGCTGGATTATGATTTAGTTACGTTATCCAAGAATATTAAACGGTTCTGGAAATTAGAAGATAGCCCATGGTTTCCTCCTTTTTATTTTATTTAAAAAAGGATGTTTCTGCCTGGCGGGAAGTCATTTGAGACCTGCCAACGGGCTTGCAACAGATTAGGGAAAACCCTGCTGGAAATAAACCAGCAGAATCTGCATATCCTTCCTGTTATGGTGTGCTTTGACTGTGGTCAGTCACAGAGTTTCCCTCTCCCCTTGTCAGGACCCAGCCCCCCCCCCCCACCCCTTCCTTTTGTTACGTCGACACCGGGGAAAGTTAGTAAGTGAGCTGATGGCGGCGGCTGGCAATAAGACAAGCAGGAAATGGCTCTCGTTTCCTTATTGCTCCAAACAGGATGTGGGCGTGTAAACTGTTGACATGGGATGCCCGGAGAGCTGGAGGGGGCTTGGAAGGAGCCCAGGAGGAGGCTGTGGTGGTGGAGAAGGAGCAGAAGAAGAAGAAGGATGAAGGGGGGGACAGAGAGCTGCTAATCCTTTGGGCTAACAGGTCATATTGTTTTATAGTTTCCTAAGCAATGATGTAATGTAGAGACTAGTGGGGCAGGGAAACAAGAAATTGACTTCCATCAGCCTTTCTGTTGAGACTGGCCTCTCAGGCAGGGGGTGCACCAAAGTAAACATGGCAGCCTACAGGGGCCAGGAGAAATCCATCGGAAACATGGTCTGACACTCAAAGTCAAACTCGAGACACATCAATAGCAGCGGCCCGAAGTTACCACCTTTCCAACTGAAGTTTGGAGCGATTCAATTATTAGTTATTACTCCCCCTTATTCTATATGCTAACCTTGAAGTGCGTCGAAGGCCACGTCTTTTGCATTAAAAAGAAAACTGTTTTTGTAACACCCAACCTAGCAAGCATTTTTGGAAAGCTTTGACATTTCTCCCCTTTTTCTTTACTCTTTTCTCCTGGGGTGCAGGAATCGGAGCTGACCCCGCCCGGCCGCCATGCCGGAAGGCCAAAGACTTGAGAAAGGAGCGACGTCTTCAGAAAGACCAGATTAGACAAAACGCTGATGGAGTCCCCTCCATTGTTTCTCCTCCCCCCCCCACTGCGGCCCAGACCAAACCCCTGGAAGATTTCATCAATGAGTCACTGCCTGACAACTCTTCTCATTGCCTCGAGGTAAGCAGAAATCTAGAGTGGGTGCTTTCTTTCTTTTTAATGTGACTTAGAATAAGCATTAGCCTTTTGTGATGATTCCATCTTTTCATTTAGAAACAGTTTTAGCTGAGCTCTCTCGATCCAAAATGTTTGGATTCAGTTATCTTGACCTTGGGTTTCATAGAGCCCTCTCCCCCTGCTCCAGTGACTTCACCATGTGTTTATGTGTGTGGAGAGGATAGCTGGCCAGAGCGGAGTGGAAAAACCACCTCTTTCTAGATCTAATTCAACCAAATGACAGACACACACCACACAAACTGGGTTACGTTTCCCTGCTGATGACATTAAAACCACAGCTCCCCGCTCCTGCTGTGAGAAGACATGGAAGTGAACTTTTGGCAGGGGGCATGACGATGCAGAAAGATCCCTGGCGAAGGCTTCGAGCTGAGGTTGGTAGAGTAACGTCATTCTTGGTATTGACCAAAATGTGAGCCAGATGCAGTGATGAACCCGGCAGTGTCTGTCTCTGGTCTACATGCCCCCCCGCCCTCCGAGACTGCACCCGCAAGACCTCCTCCCAGTCTGCTCTCTCCTATTGGATTAATTATTTTGCCCGCAATTATTGTTCCATTTCACTAAGTGGGCATGAACACTCGGTCGTCCCTTGCAAAGGAAGGATAATTATACGTCTTACAAGGCTAATAATTGGAAGATGTCTCTATTTGACCCATTTAGCTGTTTATTACATGCAGCTAAGCTGCATCTGTTTTGTGGCTAACAGACCATTTTGAGGATAAGCAGTCGAGTGAATCTGGTTCTTAGTCCTGGGCTTCTGTACCGTTGACTGTTGCTAAAAGTTTAAAGATTTCAGGAAGTCATAATCGGTACCAGGAAAATCCAAGTTTACACTACAGCATTAAAAGGAATAGTTTGGATTATTTACAGTTGGTTTGAATAAAGTACTTATGCATGGTCAGTGTGTTATCTACAGTTTAGGGTGGGTCAGCACGTCCACAGATTGATTCAGCCTCACTTACACCTTTGGTGTTGTCATAGACTCACCTCTGCTCGCTTAAAGCAATTTCTCTCTTGCCATGGTTAAAACCTGGCGTGTATGAGCTTGGGGAAGCGTATTAGATTAAAATGATTTTAAATGCATAACAAATGGATACTTCACAGTGATAGAGAAGTGACAGGGCTGGCCTTAACTGCAGCTGTGGTTCCAGCGGTCTCCACTAGGGGTCAGTGTGAGATCGTGATTCAGAGCCCCCCAGGCACCAAGAGTCTTCTCTACTGTCTCCACACTGTGCTAATATTAAAAAAAGGTTTTATTAATAAAATATGGCTTACATGTCTAGTATAGTACCTATCTATAACGATGTTCTGTAAAGTATTTGAGATCCAGGTTCATATAATTGGTTAAAGCTTTGATGCGCCATGATCTTTAATTTGAATGAAAGTAAAACAAAAAGCCACTGGTAATATGTGGCTTTATTTATAAAGCAGTCAGGCTGTTGGTGTTACATTTCAAGTCTGTTATGGGAATTGCTAACATTTTAATTTCCATAATCTCTACTCTCTGCTGCTGTGTTGTTTCACCAAAGGGTTTTAACCCTATCCAAATATCTCTCAATGTAGATTGAAATTAAAAGGGTTGAGCTACACCACTGTTCCTTTATGTAAGAGGCCCAACGCTTATATTTGACTAAAGAATATAGATGCCAAGTCATATGAGAGAAACCCACTTTAGTCCAACTCAAACAAACCCCAGGTTCAATTCCCTCTATCCTGTCCCTCCAGGGGATTCAAATGGCAGATACTCTGTGGCCAACAAAAGCTTCACAACCATGACATTGTTAATTATAAAGGGCCGGGGGATTTAGAAGATGAAATCTTCTTTTAGTTTGGGTGACAATAGCAACATTCAGACCCTTTTTATTTCAGACAATAAAGTCCAATACTTGATTTCTGAGGCTGATCCTGATAGTGATGAATTGGAAGTTAGAACAATTCTGGATTGATATATCAGCGGATATACTATTTGTATTATTATGATAACACATAACACATAATGGACATTGTGACCAAGATACATCCTGCCGGGGACATTTGACAGTTTTCATGTCAATGTGTCGGTGCTCTCTGGTGGACACACTTCATAATGAAGAAGACACTGTTTTTAATTGATCTCAAATCTAGTTTTTTCTGCTGCATTTCCAATATGTCCAAGTAGGTCTACAATAATATAATATTTGCTGATATTTATCAATCTAGCTCTGCTAGAAATCTAGCTGAACTGAACAATGACCAATGAACAAGAGCAACAAATGAAAGCTGATTTGTTTCCCTTATTCTTGAACTTTTCTCATGGTCAGCAAATAGAATGTGGGGCTGTGAATGTTCGTGAAATATTGCTATTTCTCTTTATATAATGTCACGGTGAAGCACTGGAGATGGCCCTTAATACATAATACGAAGAGAAGATGGAAACAAAAAAGGCTCATGATTATTCCTGCTCTACCTTATTTTTCTTTGACTTGATTGCTTGTTATTTAGTTATTTGGAGGAACACCTTCTGTTATTCTATGGAGATGGACACAACACAACCTCTTTGTATTATTCTTGTTTTCAAGCTACTGCTAAGGCTACCAACAGCTGCCATTGGTGAAAATAACAAAATCTTATTTGTAAGATGGTTCAAAATCTTCATAGGCCTGTCACCCATTTAAGAGGGTGTGTTTGTGTCCCTCTTTCCTTTCAGACTCCTTTCACACTCTTTTCGCTCTTCTTCCTTCTTTGATTTGTGACAATTTCTTCCCTTTGTTAAGGATTTGAATCACCACTTATGTCATTCTCTGTACTTTGTCCATTTTGATGTTAACCTTTGTCTGCCCGTATTCTTTTTGAAGGTGAGGCTAGTGCGCGCCAATCCCCCTAGCCCGCAGTTCAAAGCCTCTTTCGACGCCTCCTACCAGGTGTACAAACTCTACCAGATGGCCATTCACAAGGACCCTCCTGACAAACCCTCCGAGAGCCAGGTCAGAGGGTGGGGGGCATAGGTCGACCTGCTCTAGGGGTACAGAGGGAGGGAGGGAGGGAGGGAGGGGAGGGAGGGACAGGGTCTACAAGTTTGGGCACCTACAGGGACATCAAAAGGATTTTACCTTGGTCTAATCTCTTTTGAATATTTTAACCTAGATTCCTTTTTTCATCATATAATGGTCGAAAGTTTATAATTTCTTCAGTGATTTCCTTATTTTAAGTGCTTATTTTTGTTTTATTCTAAAGAATGCAACAAAAGCAATAGTTTTAATTTTTTTAAATTATTATTAGTCATTATTATTTACGAAAATAGTAAAACATTGTTTATACCTTAAAGGGTAACTTTAGTATTTTTCGACCTAGACCATATTTTCCAAGTTTTTGTGTCTATATGACTAATTTGGACACAAGTTTGAAATTTGACGAGTAATAACTGAGATGGCAGCAAAAGGGCAGCGTCACTGTACATCCACTAAAAGAGTTACATTTTTGCCGGTGCAGGCTCAGATTGTTTCTCTGACAACATTATGGAAAGGACCTTACAGAGAAATAAATAGTTTTTCTTGATCCTGTCCAACCAAAACTTGCTCTGAACTCATAAGCTTCATCCACACAATCTAAATCAGCTCAATACTCACAATTATAAATATTTAGGGTTACACTAAGCTACTTTTTCTATAATCCAACACCCAACTCTGACAACACAGGCACTCATATCTCTAACTTTCCCTCACGTTTCCACCATTATCGTCTAGCATCAGGTCAAGTGACACAATAATAAACAAACCTGATCTAGCTATACTAAAAAAAGGGTTGTACGATCCTTTCCATAATGTGGTCAGACACTTATAATAACACTTTGAGCTGTCAGTGGCAAGAACAAGCACTTTTATTGAACGTATAATGACTATTATTACTACTGTACATTGGACCAGTTCCAAACCAATACCAAAGTTACCCTTTAAGTTTGTAGTGGCTATTATTTGCATTTAAAAATAAATGTCAAAGATTTAACCCATTTCACATGTTTGAATCATAAGGAACCGTCATAAATGTTCCGTATATATCTTCAAACTCCATGACACTGGACATAGATTGTAGTAAATGAACTATTCATGCAAAAACGTTGCAACAACAAACCGAAAGGCAGTTAGAAAGTCTCTGTGATTTCATAAAAAACTGAATAAACATGTCGGTATTAAAATGACTGTATATAGAAGCGTGAATGAGAGGGGGGGGGAAATGTTTCCATACGCCATGGTTGAGAGCAGTGTTTCTCCAGGTGTCTGAGTTGGCCCTCGGTCAGTCAGCCAGGTCTTCAGTCTTGAGCTGTTTTCGGTTTAAGGGGGGGGGGGGGGGCAGTTTGTAAGCTGAACCCTCTCGACCTTCACACATTTACCTCGTCTTCGCCCCCATCACTCCACCATCACCATAGTTCCCTGTGTCTGAACTGAAATTGCGCTTGAGGATTATGCAGTGATGATGAGATTCTAATTGTCTTTGTGCGTGCAGCGTCTGTTTTTAACCTTGTTTATCTTCTGGAGAGGAGTCTGTAGAGCTGAAAGATTGTATATATGTCTTTCTGACATGATTCATTGAGACACAATGTTGGACTCTCTGCTTCCCCGGACTTTACACACGCGCAGACAATGTGTTGAGCCTTGAATTACCACTCATCTCCGTGCGGTCTGTGGCAAAAGCTGGGCGGTGCACTAGCCTCATCCTCAAGTCCTTTTATTACTTCAAAAACACACTTTCAGTCTCCTAGAATCCGGTTGTTTCTCGCTCTGTGTGTTCATTTTGCAGAACAATCTGATAAATACCCAAAACAACTCGAAAACAGACCTGCTGTGGTAGCTTCTGGGAGACTGACGTGTACCCTATGATACCAAGACACTTGTATAACACTGTTTAAAGCTTCTATTGTTTGAATCCTGCACTGCCAATTCCTCCAAAGCACCCATGCTTCCTCCTCTTCCTTTTTTCTTTCTAACCGTCCTTTGATTTGATTGTCAACCTTTATAAATCCTCCCTCCACACCCTGTGCTTGAAGGTGAGGCTAGTGCCGGTCGACTTGAGGACCCTCAGTTCGCAAGCGTCCTATCAACAGTCGGTTGCGCTGTACGCCCGCTACCAGATGGCCATTCATGGTGATGACCTCAGCGCATGTAGTGAAAGCGAGGTACTGCATGATTATTATTCTGCACCTACTGGTACGGTAGGGCACTGCTGCACACGCTTGTTTCAGCATCTTGTGCTGCTGTCTTGTTGTTTGTCGATTTTTTTTATTAGTTCTCGATATTTTTGACTGTTCTCTTTTTTTCAATATATTCTAGGATGTTCAACATTACAATGAATATCCTTATTGGAAAACTGTTTTAAAAATGGATGGATTCATCGATAATGAAAGTAAATCATAGTTTGGAAGCTAAATAATTATTTTAATTGATGATGAAGGCCTATCAACAACTATTTCTCCCAGTCCTTTACATGAGCAGTGTGCATTCACTTGGGAGAATTGCTAGCATTCATGGTCGCACGATTAATAATTTTGTCGATTAAAACTTTGTTTTGCACATGAAGGGGAAAGCTGTAACTTGAGACTCTACAAAGGAAAGAGAGACAAGTTCAAGCTTCAGTGTTTGCTTGCAGTGAAAGAGAAGTATTGTCCAGTAATGAATGGAAATGGGAGACAGTAACCAGGTATAGATTAATAGTTTAAAAATGAATTTTAATGCACAGTTAATTGCACTATAAAACACCTCCATTCCTCCACTTTTACATGTTAAAAGAGAAGAAAATAAAGTCTAGTCAGGATGCAGAGGTGCTGGACAATCTCACTATCCTGACAGGGCCTTTTGTCCCTCAGGGCTGGAAAAACAACCTCCTCCTCCACCCTCCTGCCAGCAGGCCTCCGTAAATTACTGAGTTCTCCAGCTTGTAAAAGTAAGGTAATTAATAAATAATAAAAGCTGTCGGATTGGGCAGACCGTGGCAGATTCTTTCCTAATGCCATAATAACACCAGCTCTATTAAAGGGAACGTGTGTGTTTGTGTGCGCTTTGGCTCCGGTTTATAACTGTACCGGGATCAGATGGGTTCAAGAACTAGCAGAATAATTTAAAAAATAAATTAAAAAATCCAAAGGTGTGAGGCTCCGTAAACAAATCGGCTGTCTGTTGGGTTTACCAGATCATAAAGATTTTTCTTTTTAATGATTGACTTTCCAGGTTGGATACTGACTGAATGTAGTGTTAAGCACAGAGTGAAATACGGTTGGGTTCATTACGTTTAAAGGCCTTTCATTGTAATTCAACTTGGCAGCCCCAACATAGGGAATTGTATAACAAATGCTTGAATATTTTTTATTCGGACGCTTTTATTAAGATGATGGTGTGTACAATTCATAAGCCATAGTGACGCCTGGTGATAAGCTTAGGGATTTGGTCACAATTGGACAGCTCTCAGTACGTCCGTTCACACCTGGCAATATAACGCATCTCCACAGGGTGACCTGCTGTGATTGGATCTAACTACCCCATGCTATATGTCAATAAACACATACTTCATTTTCTTTAACAAAGACTAAACGCTTTGTTTTTAACCGTTGTAAGGCAGCAATTAAAGAAGAATCAAATCAAAACAGACTGGGTGTATTGCCTGCAATATTCCACAAAAACAAAATAGTCAAATGTGTTTTACGCACTCATAATAAATCTCAATGGGTTTTCCGAAATTCCTCATAGACAAAACCAGTGATTTGAAAACCAACTGAAGAGGAAAATAAGGAGGATCAGCTTTTAAATTATGAAAAAAAAGTGGTTAAATGCGTTCCAAACCACATGGGCAAGAGGTTTGAGCAATCAAATTACAAAATGTGTGAATGGTCGTTTAAACATGTAATTAGCGCTGTCCACTTCCCACCGCCCAAGATGTATATTAAAGCCAAGTGTAAACAGGGTTATACATTCACACATTTTCTGTGCTACATAGCAATATTCTACGTTTTTTACACTATTTATATTTTGACAGACAAAGAGACGAGTCCACAACGCTCCAGCCTCCTTGGATTGGCAGCTTTGAATAATGGCTGCTGTTGTGTCATTAATGCCAGAATTGGCGATGCCATGCTTACCCTTCATTGGATTTGTCTCATTCCTCTGAGGTTTATTTGTTTGTAGTCATCTCTAATTGTTCCAATTTAAGTTAATCTAACTTCATTATAGGCAACTTCCCTAAGTTGGACTCACTGTGACAACCTCTCCTGAGCCCACAGTACTAAACACTACCTGATTTTTATTTTGTTCCACGTCAAGCTTCTGGTTATCTCTCAGTTGTTTTCCCAGAAGCTCAGAGCTCCCCTATTGTCCTGTAGCCCTATAAAGAAATGAGAAACACATTGTTGATGTGGTGATGGCACATGTTGGTGCCATGCCATTCTATGCTGCTGCTGCTACCGAGAAGTTGAGTCATTTAGGATCTGTGAGGTATTTATTAATCCATTAAAGTATTACCTAGGGGCAGAGTGTGGAATACCGCCATCCTGCTCAGAGCCAGGCGATAGCAGAGATTGTGTGTGTGTGTGTGCGCGTGTGTGTGTGTGTGGTGTGTGTGTGTGTGCGCGCGCGTGTGTGCAAGTTCAATTACCCTGCCAAAATCGTACTACTATTAGATAGTACAATGTCTAGAGGGGAATGGCTTTGTTTGTTTAAGGATGTAAGCATTTCCTGTCAGTACCATGACTGAAAGGAGCCAGACATTATTTCTTCCACATCCAATCATGGTTTTCCTGACAGAGTTGCAGCACAATTATTTAGACATAACACGTGCACACACACACACGCACGCACCGCAACGCACGCACGCACGCACGCACACACACACACGCGCACACTCACACTTACTGGTCTTAACTGTTTTGCTGAGCCGTGACTCTGAGTTCCTGCACATGTGGCATTCATTTTGAAGAAAACAAATCCTGTTAAATCTGTATTTACTCTTCTTGAAGGCCAGGACCTTAACCAAGAAATGCGAAAAGAAAAAAAAAGTATATGGAAAAATCTGCTAAATGGCAACAAATTAACTTGAAAAAAGGAATGAAGAAAATAGCTTTTGGCTCAGATTGGTTCATAAACTAATTGCAACATAAATATGTACAATACAAAAGATGTCTTATATCAGAGCACATAGCATTTTGTCTATTAATCTGTGATTTGCAGCTAGGTTCCTGGAGCTTCTCTGCTGCACGTTTAACTAAACCATTATCTAGTCAGCAAATGTTTGGCTAGGACAGAGAAAGACTTTTTTTTTTAAAGTGAAGAGTTCATACAGTAACAGTAAAATGTTGCTAAAATAAGTACAGCAAATTGAGCGAGTAAGGAGCACAATGACTAGAGGTCTAAGTAGCAATTAGTCTTAAGCAGATGTGTGTGTCTAATGTAACTGTATGTGTGTGATGGAAGACGCGATAGCTCGTGTGTGTGTGTGTGTGCGTGCGTGCTTTCAAAACGGCTGCTTGCCCTTCTAATGGTACACAGATGAGTGTTTACTATAGGAAAGGGAGAGTTAGAGAGGAAGTGATGGACTCCATGTGTTGCACATGAGAACGTTCCAGAGGGCAACATGGACACGGCTCTGTTTACTGGCATGTGTGTTGTTGTACTAGAGATACAGAGAGGAAGCTGGGATTGTATTCACATGTTTGTACCCTTGCTGCCTTCATGCCCGAGTGACTGCGCTTACACATTAGACTGACTATCTCCTGCCCGGTCTGTGTGTGTTAATTACTTTTGGCTTTTTGATTGTTTACGTGTCCGTGTCAGCCTGGTGGTCTGAGTGTCAGTGGCTAGAGAGGAGTCAGTCCTGCCAGGCTCCAGGAGAGCGGCCTCACCCAGCCAATTAACTTTACACAGCAGTGGAAAGCTGCTCCTCGGCTCCTTGGTTTGATTCCCCACATCCAAGAATGCATTTGCATTCATTAACGGGCTCTAATGTGAAAGAGTTCTCACTTTCCATTGGCTAATCGAATAACATTTTAATACAAGGTCAATTGGAGATTCACACATCAGCCAGTGTCGTAGCATGGCCTCTATAAATGATGTCATGTAATAACTGCAGCTGTTATTTCGTAAACCATCTAGTTTTATTTGTAAGGTTCAAACCAAACTAAAGTTTCATTTGTGCCCTTAGGCAATATTGCGCAAATTGGGAGTCTTTGCTGTTGGTCATTTGTTCAATTGGCAATGCAGTAGTCAAGTTAGGAGAGGAAAAGTACACTTCTTTACTGGCTTGGACACACAGGTGGGGAACATGATAAGCATTGTTTTGCACGAGAAAGATCATTATCAACAGAACAGATGTAGTTTCTACAGTCTTTCCACATTGAACATTGAAAGTCAGTACAGCAGAAAGTCCCACATCATCATCAGTTACAGACTGAAGACCCACCTGTTCTGACTGCACCTTAGCTAATAAAACAATACAAAATACCCTTCTAATATCTGTTTGTAGGTTTCTTCATTTTAAGCCAATCCAATGTACAGTAACCATTCTTAAATTGGTTGGCTAATTGAAAGCTAATTTAGTTTTTTAGGTTTGCATATTCCTCGTTGATTGCACTTGGAAGTGGTATCTAAAACGAATGCAATTGTAATTTAAATGTGTAGAAAATGCTGTTTAGCAGTATAGAATTAGAATTCATTTAAATAAAATAATGTTAGCTCTTTACATTTGAGCTCGTTTATAACATTGAAATAGTAGTAGTTTGATAATAACAAGGTAAATATTTAAGTACAACAATGATTTACAAGATTAATAACAAGGGAGTAGCCTGGTGTTAAGTATGGATTTATCTGGTTGTTATAAGAGTGAAATGTATTCAACAGAATTATTTGGATGCCAAAAATAAAGGGTAATAATACAAAACTATTTTAATGACAGCAAAAATTAATACTATTTAGTAAGAGTGTATTTTGGTCACAATTTGGTAACTTGCTATCAAAAAACTGGTTTAATATTGTGCATATGGTACATACATTATTGGGGTAATAATCTGATAATAATGAGGCAAAAATAGGTTGACGTTTTCACAATATAAAAGGTTACTATTAGGGCACACTTATACATTAAAAATCCAAAGAGTAAATAAACATTGGAAACCCAAATTAGGAATATATTTGCATATTTTGGCTTTCCTGATATTGGGCTTATATTACCGAAATTACGTAAATCATAAATAGGACGATTTTACCCGGTTATTACTTTGGTAATTGCATGTTTTCCTTTACTTGTCCCTATTTCATATTAAAATATGACTCCACTATTACCATGTTATTAAGTAGCATTTGTAGAGTTGCCATTTACTGCTACTTAAAGTTCTCTTGGCTCAATGGGGGTTGCAGTAATTTCAAGTGAATACTTTGCAAGTGCACATGGCCCTTATGGCCTAGAGCAGCAGAATGTAAAGTACAAATTACATTTTATTACATATTGTTGTATTTGAGCCATTCTGTCTATCCCCCCTCCTCTCCGGTGTGAGGTTTAGTCTGGTAAAAGCAGAACTGTGCGTTGCATCTTGCTGAAGTATTCAGCTCTGCAGGGTGCACAGTTTGTGAGTCTTTTATAGCTCACAACAACAGCTCTCAGCAAGAAGTGCATTTTTCAGTTATGTGTTTGTTCAGTTCTGTACACTAGCTGTCTTCCTTCTCGAGCCTCATGTCTAATAGATTTACTTATTTTCCTGACTGGTGCTTCACTAATAATTTGTGAATTTAGTCATTTTTATGACAAGAATCCAACTCAAGTGGGCGAGTTTGAAGGGAGCAAAACAGTTTGCTTCAGGCAGAGGTAAAATAGAAATGACAGATGACAGTTCATCATTTGTTAGCCCTGCTCTGCCAAATGTCCCCCGTGTTAGAGAACACCGCGTTGGTGTCATCAGCACACACGTCAGCTGTGGCAGGCACACAGAGAACCACACTCTTTTTTTGGATGAGTGCAGGATACTGGCAGGACTTTGAGTTGCACTTAAGCTATGACTGTCCCACCCCAATGAACCCGGCTTTCAGCAGGCTGTGCTATTACTAGCTTTACTACTGTCTTCATAGAAACAAACAAAAGAAAAGGTGGTTGTGGGTTTTCCAGTTACTCGTTTAACTTATTAGTTTTGATAAGAATGGGAGACATATTTTCTGTCCCAGTATTGGGCTGTACAGAGCGGCTGTGTGTACAGAATTATGATGAATCCATTTATTGACCAAGACCTATGTGAGGGAATAGTCTTAGGTCATGAAGGGCAGAGACGCTTGTTAGACAACCGAACATCTGTCAGTCGAAACATCTGGTTGATGCGGTTGAATGCTCGTAAGCATTGTGTTTCTACGTTGTAGATGACCAGGAGACAGTTGGTGGGTCTTCCAGCTCAAGTGGTTTACACTGAAATCTGTTCGACAATCTGCTTATTATGCTAATTAGCATATGTTGCTAACGGCGTACAGCTAAAAACGTTTCTGAGTGGAACTTGTGGTTTTGAAATTTGTTCCACATTATGTGCATCTACATACTGTGTATTCTGTGTGTGGCTAAATGCCTCCTGTCCCGTGACTTTTTGATAACCTAAAATCAGTACCAGCCCTTAACATAACTCATACCCTCTTGTTTATTTAGTTATTCTGAAACCTCTCCCATCCTACGTTTATGATACTTGCTATTCTAGACTCCTGTCCTGCTCACCAGAGAGAGGAACAAAAAGGTTGAACATCTCCTGCAAATGAAAGACACAGTTGTGAAACATTTTTCCTATGAAATATGAACTTGAAACTGTGTTGCGGTGCATGAGGGCGAGATAGAGCGAATAAACCAAAAGCTATCCGTCACTGCTCCACTGTGGCCGAGCTGGTTCTCATTATGCGTCGATTTTGGCCCTAAACATGGAGGTATGCTCGTTTGTCTTGCAGTACTGCTTGTCTGTAAACACACTGCTCTTAACCTTGGCGGTAAAAAAGGAGGAGGAAATAGTAGAGAGAATGGAAGAAAGATTTAAAGTTTCTAAAGTCCCCCAAGTAATTGATATCTCATGCACATTTTAAAGTGTGTTCTGGGGAATGCTATTTTGACGGCAGCCCTGATTATTTAAGTTTTCACTATGACCTCCCCGGACTGTGAGTTTCCCTTGATAGGCTAAATGTTTTCATTTGTGTAAATACAATTTTCCTTTTCATGTCCCTTTGTGAATGAGGGGGGGGGGGGGCTGCATATGATATGTGACACCTCGGTTAGGAGAAAAGAGGGAGACTATATACTAAACTATATAGGCGAACCAGGGAGACATGTATGGTTTTCATTTCTGCTTTTTCAAAAGAGTTGGTGACCCAGAATACTAACTGTTTTTCTCTCTGTTCCCCCCCCCCCCCCCCCACCCCTGCCTCCCTCCACAGTTCCGGAGATTTCTCTGTGATTCACCACTAGAGGTATGTATTTCCTTTGGCTTGTTGACAGTTTAATAAAACCACCTTTAAAATGTCTCCCTTCATCCATATGTGTTACCTGTAATGATTTAACAACACCCAAAATGTCCTCCCGGTGAAATTACTGTCATGGTGATGATGATAATGTTTGGAAAAATGTCCACTTTCAGTATTCAGTTCTCCATCAGACACGCTCAAAGGACACGAAGGTTCACTTAGTTCCTCTCCTCCAGCACATACCTACCCGACCACCTTTGCTCTCGCTCTTCAAGAGCCCTCCAGCTGGATTGAAGGGGGGTTAAGGGATTCAGGAAGAGGTTTTTGTTTCATATCAGAGGGGTTTTAATTTAGTCCTGTCCAAGAGAAAGGAGGTGTTTGAGGAAGAAAATAGAAAAATGTGGTGTCCAGATTGCGTTGTGAGCACCAGAGACTTTCCTCTGGCATTCACAGAATGGGACACACTACTGCTCTTCATATTATGTGTTGCAGATAACCGTTTGATGAGGCAGCTTTGTGGACTTCAATTAGGGACCTAACAGATGGTTACAAAAACAAGTTATTGTTTAGGCATCATGGGAAATGTCTATTGTCTCCTGGTGCATTTATACAATCTTGAATGAAATCCATTGGCTGATTGGATGCTTTTTTTTAGATGCTTAAAATATGATGGATATTGATGGAATTTGGAAAAGGATTCAGTGTTAAGCTATGGTATTCTCTATGATCGCTGAGTTGGATGTGGAAGCAGCAAGGCCTCACTGAACACATAGCAGTATACTAGAGTGTTATTTTATTTATTCAAAATTATTGTAATTAACAGAAAACACTACCATTTCCTTTACTTCTACGGTGGCTAAATGTGTTACACTAGCCCAAAACACTTCCATCAGGAGATTTGCTAAGTTAGCTAGCTACCAAATCTGCAATACTATCGGAAGGAATAATTTGATAACATTGTTTAAATAAGGCAATAAAAGTAATTTTCTTTATTAAACGCTGCGCGTTTCATCAAGTTGGTTCCTGTTTCCTAAGAGAGTTTAGAAAGGATGCATGTGTTTTGGCACATTTGTGCTTTTATATTATGATTGACATTTTCCTTTTGTTTTGGGCAGTTGTAGCGCCTGCACCTGTCATCCATTGTACTTTTCTCTTTATAAAATGTAGTATCTCTATTGAAATAACTATAACTCCATTTGGGTTATAGGATTTTCTCAATCTCTAACTCAAGCAAATGTATTGGAGAGAGACAAGCTCTGCCGCTGTGCTAGACATAAAAAAAACAGTGCATGTAAATTTGACAGGCACAGACGTTGCTATATATTTTTAGATCAATGGCCATTCAAGCTACAGATCGACAGAATAAGGATTGATCGAAGTAAATCCCTTCTTAGCATGCCTTTTTTGAGCTGCAGCCTTCAGAAACATCATAGGACCTGTTGGGTCACCCTTAATTAGACCCAGGATGGGCACTTATACCAGCCACTTTAATAGGACTGAGGGCGAGGAGCACACACAAACTGACTGACACACAGACACACAATAACAGTCACTCGGTGTTGCCCTGTGGGCCCCCTCAGGTCTCCACTAATGAACATCATTAGTGTTTATAGGAAACAAGCTTTTATCACCTCGTCAAGGCTGGCGGCCTGGCACTCTGAATTACACACTTCTGCACACACACACACACACACACACACACACACACACACACACACACACACACACACACACACACACACACACACACACACACACACACACACACACACACACACACACACACACACACACACACACCACACACACACACACACACAATCACTGTGGCACACTGCCTCACATATCTTCCTTCGCCGTCCCTTCCTCTTCTTCATTAGTTTGGCATCCTCTCATCCGAAGTGTTTTTATTCCTTTCTCTGATCTTCCTCTCTGTCTTCTCCTGTCTCTCTCCAAACACTCTTCTTTTCAGAGTGATTATGTGTGGCTTTCTGCGCTACCTCTGCGTGTCGGCCTCATCTGTCTCCAATCAGAACGCTATTAAAATACACTCACACACTCAGCACATGGACCTTTATACTGTGTGGTTCAGCTCACATGTAATCCTCCATTTATACAAATGTATGCAAACGGCATAATTACAAATCCAACTTCAGCTAATTAGCATGCATGTTGTCTGACTTGTTTGTATGTTGCTATGTTTAATTTCCCATACAATTAAGAGATTTCATGTTGCAACTGAGGTAATTAACAGCCCTAATTGTTTTAATCCACACATGTAAACACATTTGTGCATTCTGATAAACAGTGGCTTGTATACATGCAAACATGATGAGCAGCAGTCATGCAGGTGTCTGTCCCTGCCTTAGTGAGGCCTCAGTGGCATGTGCTGGACAAACTTTTGCTTTTATAGGCTGTGTGGGGGATCGTGCTCTCATTCTGTTTCTATTTATTTTTCTTTACAGCCTCCTAATGTGCCTAACCAAGGGGCAAACACTCATTAACAGGGCTGTTGGCCAATTAGTCACTACCTTTTTTATGGCCACTGCTCTCAGTTTTTTCTCCCTCTGTCCTTCTGTGACTTGGTGTATCTTTCTTTCCCTGAGATGGGGAGAATGATGTAAAGAAATAGAGATATACATCACCAGGGAGAGAACCAGCTGACATACCATAATTGTGAACACACTGTACATGCCTCCCAAGCTAGAAATGTTTGGTTCTAAAAACATTCTGAGAATGTTACCATTCATTGTTCTAGGAATGTTTTCAGCTGGAAGTTTTATTTTGGTTCCCAGAATGTTCTTCTGAAAGGTAGGATAACGTTCTCTAAAAACATTCTTAAAATGTTTTGTGATGACCTTCAAATGTTTTTGATAACATTGTTCGAACATTATGCCCTACTATTCTTAACCTGTGGGGCACTGCAGGTTTTTTTTTCTTCACGAAACTGTGTCTCAGGGCTTCTTAACATTTAAAAACCTATTAATGCGTCATACCCACTTAACGGGAAGAAACTCAACTAACTGACGATACGAACCATTTTTACCGAAACAAAATAAGTCTCACAAGAAGCGTCTAAATGAGCCCTGAGTGTAAAAAATGCTAACACACTTAGCGCAGAACTTACGGTAGAAATACTTTATCACTTATCGGATCTGCACAAACACAATATCAGATTTAAAGCTGAGATTCCACAGATTCTAAAAGTATTAGTATCATCACTGTGCGATCAAAACGGCAGGGGAAGCAAACCCAGACATCACACCACGTAGCTTTACGGAGCAAAAACTGCAAATAGTCTTACCTTTGCTGTTGTTCTGATCAAAAGTTGTGTTCAATGGCATTACAATGATGAAAACGCTGCTGAAGGTTAATCCATAGGTTAATCCAATGTGTCTGTGTCACTTTGAAATGATTACTGATAATCCATAATCATATTTATGGAAAAAACTGGGTTTTCATGTATAGCTGCTATGATAGCTACGAGAGTGTATGACAGCTTCCGGTTTTTGGCATTCTGGCTGCGCATCACTCTATTCACAAATGGGTAATGTTCTAATGTTTAGATGGATTTTAGGAACTTCCCCTCGATTCTATTGGCTCTAACGGTTAAAAGGAGGTGTCAATCATCAAAATCGACCGATGGGTTCCAGAGATATGGAAAATGCACCCAAATGACCCCAGAAGTTTTTTTTCCCCCCTAAATCTCTCTAAAAAGGTCAAATTTCACTTGTTTTGCATCAATCTTGATACAGGGTACTTATATGTTATAGTTTGGATTCCTAAAGCTTTTAGTCTACTGTCCCTTCATTCAAGGGTGGTTTTCACTATAATTAATGTATTTCTTTTGGACGGACAGTACTATTTTTTTACTATGTTCAATCTGAATTTACTTTAAAATAAAAAAATTCTATATTGATTCTGACTTTTCTACATCCAACTCACAGGTGTATCATTGCTTTGAGAAAAAAGATGATTAATTTACCCCTTTTTAGAAGTGAAGATATAGTCATTTGTTCTGGGAATGTCATTTTCGAGCCTGAGACCTGAAAAACAGGCTCAGGGCTTAACAGGTTAACGTGTTTTCAGCTGCAAGTGTTTTTGTTGTTCCCAGAATGTTTTCAGCTGCAAGTTAGATGTTTTTATGTTGCCAGAATGTTATTATTTTAGAGTAGGATAACGTGCTTTATGATTTATCAGAAGTCTAGTACAGTACTAGCAGCTAGTACAAGTCACTGTTGGTGTCACATGTACTGGAGGGGACCCAGAATTAGACTCGGAATCAGCTGGTGAGCGTAACATTTGTTTATTAGAGAAGGGGAGCTGGGAGTGGAGGTTGGTTATGGCGGCAGTGGGAAACAGTTGTTCCAGGGTGGAGAGGCATGGCTGGTCTTGGGAGTGTGGAAGGCCTTGGATTCCTCCTGGGAGAGACACAAAAATGAGTGTGGCAAAAGTAGGCAAAGTTGTCAAAGAAATCTGCTGGCAAAAAGCTAGAGCGGCACGCAACAAACTGTTGAGAGAGAGAGCGAGAGAGCGAGAGCGAGAGAGCAAGAGCGAGAGAGCGAGAGAGCGAGAGAGAGAGAGAGAGAGAGAATACATTTATTTGTTTTTATAAGTCCTATTCATTGTCTCAATGCGCTCATACGGCCATTATGCAAATGCTCCAACTGAATTACGTGCTTTTTAGTTTTTTTTAGAACGAAAATGTGTTGACATCAGATTTTTTAAAGCATCCTTTTCAAACAAATGCAACAACTTGTGTTTTATGACAACTTCTGCTCAATTCTGTTTGTTGTAAAGCACTTTGGCACAAACCTGGTTTGTTTTTTAAAGCGCTCTACAAATAAATCTGACGATGACCATGTTAATATTTCACATCACAGGAACGTTTTATAAAAAAATAATAACCTCCTGAAAACTTATAAAAAAACGTTCTGTCATCTCAGGCCTCAATAACATCCTGAACACATTTTCTGAATGTTGCTTTGAAAATGTTCCTCTTTTGTTATCATGTAACATTGAGGTAATGTTTTATAAAGAACATCTGTAATGTGTTACCGCAACAACGTTCCACCTTTTGTTAACATATCACATTAAAGGAACGTTTTATATAAATCTTTCTGTCATCTCAGTCCTCAATAACATCACCAAAACATCCTCTGAATGTTGCAGTTAAAACGTTATGTCTTAGTTAATCTTAAACCTTATAGGAACATTATTTAAAATGATAAACATCCCCAAAAGATTCTTTGAACATCAGAGTAAAACGTTTTATTTAAAACATTATCAGAACCTGTAGGTAACATTAGCCAAAGTTGTGAGAATGTTCCCTGCTAGCTGGGTCAGCTGTAAGCTGAAAACAGAAAAGTCAACCAGCTGTAGCTCTAGTTAAACAACAGGACAGCTCTGTCAGGGACTTAAGTGCTAAAACAAATGTGCATATATGTGCATTCTGACATGCATATGATAGTGTTGCTCATATGCTACACCTGCAGCCTTTCATACCGGGTCCTGTGTTCATTTGCTGTTGTGAGTGCATGACATTTGTGAGTGAAAGAAGGAGAGACTTTGAAATATGTGAGTTCAACATCTGTTGTAAGTCAGTGCCAGAATCACTGGAGCGTCTTTGCTTCTGTACTGTAGCACTAACAACCTTGATGCTGCACAAAGTTGTTTTTATGCTGAAAAAACAAGTAACACTGTAAACCCTTATTTTCTACTGATATATATATATTTGTTAGTTAGTCACAACAAAGCAAGTATGGACAAATGACAAAATGTGGCCCTCAACAAACTAGATAAGGTTTGTTTTTAGCCTAGTTGATGTTTTTGGAAAGTCCTTTTGCTTCTGAAGCAATTTTTGATCTCTTGCAGCCCGATTGGCCGGTTAAAAGGAGTGAGAAGTCAGCAGTTAATAATTGTATAAAACACTCAATAAAATAGGATTTTCAAAATGGATGATTCACCCAATATGCACATAAAATATTAGAATGATGTGTCCAATTGGATGCGAGTTGAGCTGCAGACAGATACACACACACACACAAACTAATTCTCCCCACATGGTTGAGCCTGGTGGAAATAATAATACAAGAAAAAGTACAAATAAATATGATAAATAAAAACACATGAGGATCAATACAGCGAGCAACATTTCCTGAAAACAAGTAAGTCATTGTAAATGAAACCAGTCTCATACCAAATACCTTATGACTATTGTTGTGAGGAGATGGAATAAACCCAAAGCCATATTCAAAAATCTATTCTTCAACTAATATCTGCCACATCTTCTTAGCACAAGCCAAGTCTTTCTCCAATCTGCTCTTGGAAAACCATTTTTAAACAACCGCTTTGGTCACACATTTTTTTTATCTGAAGTTGAAGCTTTTTAACTCGTATTTGTATCTTTTCATGTGGCCCTGAGGACATTTGTGTCTACTCACATCTTTGCATTGAATATAACGGCATACAAAAAAAATCACTTGGCATTTGCCTGAACTCACCTTAATAGCAATATTGAGGTAGAATTTGCTAAAATAAGTAAATCAACACATTCTATCTACTTTGAACAGTCCAAGAAAAGTTTCAGTATTGCATACTAGGTTACAGATTCTGAAGATTTTAAATGTTGGAAACCAAACATGCAGTACACCACCTCCCCACTATGTCCAGACGTGCACCCTGCCCACACCGCCCTGTATTTGAGGCCATATGAGAGCGATTTGGGGCTGCAGGGGAAGCTCTGAGGTGGTTTAAAGTGTTCCAGAGAATGTTTAGATTGTTGTCACAGTGGCAAGGACACAACCATTAAGCTGTCGTCTGAGTTGACGCACAGGTCAGTCAGGCAGAATCGGCCTTGAACGGGGGAACAAACAAGCAAACCCAGACAGACGTTACTTATATCGCACACAGGCATTTACATTTATATAACTGTGCCCAAGCATGTATACTGGAGGTGGGTTAAAGTGAAAATATCTCCCTCTTTCACTCTGATCCCCTCACGCTCTTTCCCTTTTACTTACAACTTCTAAACTGACAGAGGGGCCTCTGACAAAGCCTCCAGTGTTTCTAGGGGAACCGGTGCCAAGAAATAACAGGCTGTCTGCTTTAACAGACAGACAGTTCCCTCAATACACACACACGCACGCACGCACACACGCACACACACAGCCTAATAGAGTGCAGTGCTTGCTCCAGATGTGATGCCTGTCACCCTTCAACACCCCTAGCTGTCCTCTTACTAACTTTGATTTTTTTTTGCCTCAATTCACATCATCTTTATCTTATAATATATCATATCTCCTCTGATGTGGATCAGCATTTAGACAATGTAATCATCCCCTCCCACTCAACTTCCCATACACAGAAGTAATGGACTGGTATATATTGTGTCTGACAGGTAATCAGAATTGAGTGTTCATGGGGCCAGATATCATTATATATTTTTTACTAACAGCTCTGCTCAAAGCTACTAGATGTTAATGGCCAATGTGGTTTTGTTTGCCGGATTGAAGACTGCATTTCCCATGAACACCCCTGCCTTGTGTTGTAAAGTAGCATTTTGTTTGGAAGCAAGTGGAAAAAGATACATTCGTTTTACTTTTTCATTTAAAAAAAAAAACCAAACTTAGCCAATGAATCAGCTAGCTTTCTTTTAAATGTATTTTATAAATACAATAGACATAATACATACCACTCAAGGAGGAAAAGGAACAATTATCGAACAGTTTTTAATATTTTCAAATCCCACATTGGTGGTGATTGGTTGAATGACCAATCAAAGTTGACTCGCCCCATGCTCCTTCTTGCTCTTTCAAATGTTTTCTTTTTTTTTTCTTTGCTAAATTTCCTCCAGCATCTGCCATAACCGCAATATCATTTAAAAAGTACTTCTTATTAACTGCCACACGTCCTACACGCTGACAAACTTTTCATGCAAGAATGTAAACATAGACTCTCCTTTCTGCCATAAATCCTTTGCTGGGAATTGGACCCAGTGATAGGCATTAAGAATAACTTTAGAAAATGTGCTTGCTGATGGACATATAGAAGCATCACTATTAAATTCAGACTGTTTCATAACCAGGCAAAAACTCCTTGTAGTGTTTTTTAAAAACCTTACATGGTACTAAAGAGGAATGTGGCAAAGAGTCTCCCTGTGGGTGAAGCTTATCCCTTTGGTGTGTGTGTGTGTGTGTGTGTGTGTGTGTGTGTGTGTGTGTGTGTGTGTGTGTGTGTGTGTGTATTGTTTTTATTTGGCCAGGTTTAATTTGGTCAGAGTTAAGGCCCAGTGGCGCGATGGATTAGCGTGCTAGCTCTCTGTGTTGTGATGACTAGCAGCGTCTGCACTACTTAACTGAGTCCAGATGAATGCTGGTAAAGGAGAAGGATCTTGTTACTATATCACTGAAGAAAGACACACACACACACAAACACACACACTCCACACAAAGCAATACCCTGGCTTACTTTGACTTTTAACCCTAACCCCAAGCCTCTCGTCTTAAGCCTCTGTGATAACAGCAGTAAAGTGACTCGATTGAAAAACCCAGCGTGTGGATTTGAGATGAGAAAACGCAACGTGTGTCAAACACTTAACGCTTTTATTAATGGTGGTAGACTCGAGCATGCGGGTGGACACCTACACCCACATTCTGTCATGCCACATGGAGAGAGCAGACACAGACATATAGGAGAAAGCTTGGCAACACTCAACCGCCGCCTGGTAAAATGGATTTTGCTCATGCAGGGTCTTTTATTAAAAAGTCCTCTCCTGGTGTGTTTCTATGGCCAGCACCCCCCCACTCCAACTCCACCCTGCTCCTGCTCTCACTCCACATTTGGGAGCCATTAGCAGGCTGAACGTGAGGCTACTGTACACCCCCACACATAATGTGTGAGGCCTGGCAGGGAAAAGCCTGGATTATGATACACTGCCATACAGGTAGTGTGTGTGTGTGTGTGTGTGTGTGTGTGTGTGTGTGTGTGTGTGTGTGTGTGTGTGTGTGTGTGTGTGTGTGTGTGTGTGTGTGTGTGTGTGTGTGTGTGTGTGTGTGTGTGTGTGTGTGTGTGTGTGTGTGTGTGTGTGTGTGTGTGTGTGTGTGTGTGTGTGTGTGTGTGTGTGTGTGTGTGTGTGTGTGTGTGTGTGTGTGTGTGTGTGTGTAAAAACAGTCCCATTAAATACCACATTCTCATTCCACTGTGATTTATATATTTGACATACAAACTATATGGCACACAAGAGTTTTACTATGGTTTTGACCAATGACCACGTTCCCTCTTGTGTTTTTCCTCTCGTTGCCTCTGCTCAGGCGGAACATTCTCCAGATGGGCCCGAGGAGGGCTACGGCTCCTTCCATCAGCAGTACTGGCTGGACGATCGCATCGTGGCGGTGGGGGTGATCGATATCCTGCCTACCTGTGTGTCCTCTGTCTACCTGTACTACCACCCAGACTTTGCCTCACTGTCTCTGGGCTCCTACTCTGCTCTCAGGTTGGTTTCACATGCTCCTCAGATCTCAGACACATTTCCCAAGTTAAGAAGCTTCCAACTTTAGTCAGTTTGAGTTTTGTTACCATGCTATCCAAGCGTGCTGGAACAGTTTGAAGCTTCATAGAAATGATTATGTCCCAAACGTGCTGCTGCACCAGTACATTCCCTAAAGCTTTTAAAATATTGCCCATCACTTTTTTGCAGATTTTTGTAAATTGATGTTGACAGCAAGCACCAACTGCAACCTATCCACTATTATAAATGACATGCGAGCAAAAAAATGCAATACTTGAATTTGTAAAGTCTATCTCAATCATCCCATCTACTTTCATCCACCAAGTCAAAATGTGTACTTGTTGCGACTTGAAAGGATCGTTCATGAGAATTTCTCCTGTCAAGAACACATTTTTTTCTATTTATCCAACAGCTCATGAATGCAGCATTTAGACACTCATCGTTAGTTTTCTATAGTTTTGAAAGTGTTCATATAGTACAGGTTCCAATGGCATGTCAGGACAATATTGTTGTTGCTCACTGGCACAAAGAGGATACTGTCATATTTTCTGATTATCGGCTATTGAACAAAATATCTAATCAGATATAGAGCATATTAAACACAACATAATCAGGACATCCCCACATTAGTTGTAAAATGATTAGTGTAATGATTTGATGTAGCTCACTTGAGGAGAGGAATGTCTCTGCTTTCTTTGCTATGCATTCCCTTCTTTGTTCTCCTTCATTCCTCCTCCCTTCTCATCCCCTCATATTTGCCCTCCCCTTAACCTGGTCTCTCCCTGACTCTTGATCTTTGGGTCTCCTCCCAAATCTCTATCTCTCCTTAGAACTGTATACTATAAGTGCCATAATACCGTAGGTTGGACAAAAGTACCTCTTTCTTCACACATGATTGGCCGAGGCACTGCTCCGTTTGTGGCTGACAACAGTTCCGCCTGCCAAGATGAAATAAGAGAACACACACGTACTCTACGCTACAGGTGCACATATCTGGCGTTTCCTGTAAAATGTAACCCAATAATGTGAGAAAGGCTTTTTTAAATATCTCTGCACAGATGTGGGAGACTGGGTGATCTCGGCTTTTAAAGTTGCCGTGTGCGAGTTGTGAGCGGTCATTTGTTTGTATAAAGTCAGCCCAGCAGTTCGGACAGACTCTCTGCTCACATAGAGGGAACACCCTGGTCATCATAAGCACACGGCTCCACATCTCTTTATTATTCCAAGAGTCTGAGTCCAAGAGTAACACAGAGGAGGAGGCCTTTGAGAAGGGAGCCAGCGGGACTAAAATCCTCCCGCCTGTTTACAGACACCAGAGCCCCGGGCCTTTGATCAGGTCTGGACCCTCCCTCGTCTGCTGGGCCTGGCCGACTCTGACCAAAACGTACTGTTCAGAATGCATGTGCGCACACACCTCCATGAAACGTGTACAAACATTCATTACATTAGATGCTGTTTATTCTCAGCAGCTAGCCCAACTGGATTGGAACCGGAGCTGTTCAACCGTGGACAAGTGCACTCCTTTAAAATAACAGCATTTAAACAAAGTCATGTAGATACACTGAACAAAAATATAAATGCAACACTTTTGTTTTTGCTCGCATTTTTCATGAGATGAGCTCAAAGATCTAAAACATTTTCTATATACACAAAATAACCATTTCTCTCAAATATTGTTCACAAATCTGAAAAAATCTGTGATAGTGAGCACTTCTCCTTTGCCGAGATAATCCATCCCACCTCACAGGTGTGGCATATCAAGATGCTGATTAGACAGCACGATTATTGCACAGGTGTGCCTTAGGCTAGCCACAAGAAAAGGCCACTCTGAAACGTGCAGTTTTGCTTTATTGGGGGGGTCTGGGGGGGTCCGAAAACCCTAGGGTTAAACCCTAACCCTAACGTGTCACCCATTGAGCATGTTTGGGATGCTCTGGATCGGCGTATACGACAGCGTGTTCCAGTTCCTGCCAATATCCAGCAACTTCGCACAGCCATTGAAGAGGAGTGGACCAACATTCCACAGGCCACAATCAACAACCTGATCAACTCTATGCGAAGGAGATGTGTTGCACTGCGTGAGGCAAATGGTGGTCACACCAGATACTGAATGGTTTTCGGACCCCCCCAGACCCTGAGGCTGTGCGAAGTTGCTTGGCAGGCATTTGATTTACCAGGGCGGGCCCACCCCGAAACTTTCTTTTCGCGGGAAATCTGATTTGTCAACGGGGGGGTGAGGGAGGCGTTCGTGAATTGTTGTTACGGAAACAGAGGGGTTTTAGGTTGCCATAAGGCTGTAGATGGTCTTATTATGCTATATCCATTGGTTGGTTTTGTGGCACATTTGTAACTCTGTGCCAACTTGGGCAAGCACGCAGGCAAACTTGAGGAGCGCACACAGGGTGGAGAGGTGGAATGAGGTTGAGCGAGAGAGAGAGAGCGTGTGCTGCGGTCTGCTTGCGCACAGAGCTGGAGTTTGTGAGAGAGCCGGCTTGAGAGTCAATTTCTCTTCAAAATATAATTGATTGCCAGCCTCCCTTGTCCCTGGCTGGCTTGCTAGCTCGTTGGTAACGTAACTGATTTCTTCTAATGTGTCTGCATCTGGCGCTGAGTTGCCATATTCCTTTCATGAACCACTTCCTGATATCCATTGTTGCAGATAAATATAAATAATAATAGCCAAACTAACCTAGCAAGAGTAAACTGACAGGCTGCTGTGCCGCATCTCACTCAAACACCCACATGACTCAACCCAGCGAAAAACCACTCGCGCGCGCAGCCTTTCATTCAGAATTTCATAGCAAAATAAAAAAATGATATTAAACTAATCTTTCAACATAGTTTAAAACAAAAATAAATATTAGGACAGAGCCCTACAAATAACAACCATAAACATAATAATAAAACAATTAAAATGTTGTATTCAGCCCTGATTAAAACAGCGGGCCCAAATCCTGGATGGACGGGCCCGGCCCCATGGGGGGCCCGTCCATGACGCCGGGCCTGCGCTGAAGTCCACCTCTGCCTATATGTTTTAAATAGGATTAAAAAGGATCCATATTTTCTTTCCGGTGAATTTTTATTTTCCCATACACAAGTTAGAATTTGATCGGCCAGAACATTTTCCCGATGGAAAAATTACCTAAGAAAGACTCATTTTCCCTCGCCTATCTTCCCACGTCACAAACACATGGGAGAAAAACATTTTGAGCTTCAGATTCAATTATTATTTTGCTCTTAGTGCCTCCATAGAAAGGTAAAAACAGGTAAAAGTTGTCTAATTTAAGTTTAACTTCAGTGGAACTGTGGTACCAGTCCTGATCTGAGAAAAACACTTTAAATGTGCATTATGTTGCACTTGTGATTAAATATTAATGTTACAAATGTACAAAAACAAGTAGAGCCTTGTGTGTATTTGACTCCTCACTACATCAGTATGTGTGTATACGTGTTATTCAGCCGTAGAAACAGGAGAGGGAGATATTGAGAAATGTCTTGCTGTCTTTCAGCCACAGGCCCAGAGGAATGGAGGAGGAGGAGAAGAAGTAAAGTGGCACATAATGAGGGGCCTGAGGGGCTGTGTGTAGGAAACACAGCTGGTGTCCAACCTCCATCACTTTCTTCAGGGCTGTCCTGATTATGTTGTTTTACCCCTGATCTTCATCAGAGTTCTTAAATATTCAGTAATTGCTGATACTGCATCCTATTTATTTTTTAATAGGTTTTTTCTTAAATAATGAAGTTGCAGAATGAGCATATAGGCTTCAATCAGTCTACATTAGAATAGATAAACTAGGGAGATTTTGGATAACTGAAAAGATCTGCATTACAACTTCCCATCAACATTTTGATTATCCCATAGTTGAGCATACTTTGAAAGAGAAGGAGGGACGTATAAGTTCAAATGTCCAGGTCAAACCACTTGTTTCAAAGTGTGTTACACCTGAAACATGTTTAGTTTGTGTTTGTTCTCAACTTTTTACTGATTCAGGACATCCCGAGTCTTTTTAAAAATGTATAAAGTTCATCAATAGACTGTGTGCCTTTTTAAAGGTCACATGTCATGGGCATTTCCACTGATCATAATTCCATTGTTGAGGTATATTAAAATAGAAAAATACTGTGCAATTTTCCAAACTCACATTGGTTTCACATACAGCATCTCTGTAAAGTATGTGTATTCAGCAGTATTCACTTTCTCCACTAAACGGCTCACTGCAGCTCCCCCCCCCCCCCGCCCCTCCGTGATTTCCTTGTTTAGCGATACACAGCCAAACACAGCCAAACTCAACCTGAACACACACAAAGTCACAGCCGAAATAAAAACAATAAGTGTGGCTTGATATTGAGTAAGAAAAAAGGTTTATAGGTTGATAAACGCTGTGAGAATGGGTCTGCAGAGAGAATTTCACGCGATCCAAACTGTCTTTTATCAGCCTGCAGCACGGAGCAGAAATCAGCAGGGCTGCCTGCACTGCGTGTGTGGATTGGTCAATTTGGAACAATCAGCGGGGTTTAACGTAACGGCTCCGCGGACGTAACGTAACTGCTCCACGGATCGGCCCATTTAGTTCCGGGTACGTGCTTTCGTAAGCACGTACCCGGAAGAATCAAATGGATGATGACGTCATGATGACGTTTCACCAACGAGGCGTTTTGGGGAGGTATTTTCTGTTTTAGAGTTTTACTCGCTACAGGGTGTACTTTGAGGGTTTTGACTCTGCACACCGTTTACATGCAGAAAAACCTTCATAACACACAAGGGGACGGGTAATAACCGGAAAAGCATGACATGTCACCTTTAATACTAAATGTCCTTTCTGAATAAGCCTCTGTGTGCTTCCCATCGCTCATGGATTATATTGCCTTCTATATCTGGCAAATCAATTGTCGTGTCTGGTAATGAAATGTTTCCGCATGCATGCGAAGCTGCAGTAAGCACCTTTGTGTGTGTGTGTGTGTGTGTGTGTGTGTGTGTGTGTGTGTGTGTGTGTGTGTGTGTGTGTGTGTGTGTGTGTGTGTGTGTGTGTGTGTGTGTGTGTGTGTGTGTGTGTGTGTGTGTGTGTGTGTGTGTGTGTGTGTGTGTGTGTGTGTGTGTGTGTGTGTGTGTGTGTGTGTGTGTGTGTGTGTGTGTGTGTGTGTGTGTGTGTGTGTGTGTGTGTGTGTCAGTATGAGGGAAGCTGTGCAGGAGCAGAGGGCTTGATAATTGGCTTGTGCTGGAGTGTCAGATGGCTGAAGAGGGGATAATGGCGGATTCAAGCTGCTGCCATGGGGTGGAGGTGCGGGTGTGAAGGCCTCAAGTGAAAGGGGGAGGGGGATACACAGGGCTTTTTGTGAATGGGCCCCTCGTCTCTCTTGACCCCCCTCCCCCAATTCAGGCCTGCCGGGGTGCTTTTGTGGAGAGGGGATGGGAACCCAGGAACCTGGCAGCAAGTGGGTGACCTTCTAGCACCTCGTTCTCGCTGCCTCTTTTCTCCCTCCCTTTCTCTTTCTTGACCCTCCTCTTTTATATTCTCCTCCTGTTCTCTCTCTCACCCTGTCCCCCCACCCTCCCTGGCTCGGTCTGCTTTGTCCCATGTCTTATTTTTCTGTGCATCTATTTTATTTTAAGGCCTCTTTCTCTCTCTGGTAAGTATTGTAAGAAAAGGGAATTCTCCCCCTTCATTTGAGCGGCTGAAACACAGAGGGTGGAAGGAAGAGTGAAACAAAAAGAGAGAAGAAAGAGGAGCTGGAATTTAGTTATGGAATAGTAAAGGAAACGGCCGAGGGGAAAGGGGGAACATAGGCTTTTAGAAAAAGGATGCAATTAAGGAAGAAACTATTGGGGAAAATAAAGCAGGGAAGACATTTACTGTATTTGAAGAAGCTATATAAATCCTCCAAGTTCTAAATCTTTATTTTACACGCTCTCGCCCTCCTTTTTCACTATTTTCTTTGCTGCCAAAGGGCTCAATGACGATAAAGGGAAGGCAGTTGTTTTTGTGTAATGAAATGAGACCAAGAAAAGCTGCCTTTTTAAGTGTGGGTGTTTACTTCCTCTGCTCAGGCACTGCTCTAGTCAGAGCTGCTAGTACCAATTTTAATTCCTAATGGCCTCATTTATATGCTGCTGATATAATAACCTGTGAGGAAAAAAAGCTTTTAAAGTGTTTTGGTTAACACTAAAACACTATAACACTATTTTCAGGTAATGGCAGATGAATTTAAATATTCTAAATTACTCAAACTTCTGATCAACTGTGGATGGTCATTTGTTTGGCTCTCCCTTTAGCTAACACAAACAATACAACACTGTGCACTACCGTTCAGCATATCTAACCAGTATCAGCTGAAACTGTTTTGCTGGAGTGAGCCATCATTGTATGAAACAACAACATCGACTGCATGCATATGTGCTCTTTTTAAAAGCCTGAGCCTTTTTTCCTCCAGTGTCTCATTGAAAAGGTGTGTGTGTGTGTGTGTCCGTCCTGCCGCAGGGAGATCGCTTTCACCAGGCAGCTGCAGAAACAGTCCCCCAAGCTGTGCTACTACTACCTGGGCTTCTACATTCACTCCTGTCCCAAGATGCGGTATAAGGTATGCCTTGTCTCACATTGACTTCTTTATTTATACCATATGATAATATGTGCTAATAAAATGCAATATCAAATACGCTCTGACGTTTTTCCATTACATTTTACACCTGTGTACTGTCCACACATAACTAAATGGCAACACTTCTAAATTTGTGTTCCTCTTTCCTCTCTCAAATTCAATTGAATTCAACTGTTAATAATAACCAGTTTTAAAGGATGTGCAGCACTACTCTCAGTGATTTTATATCCCCATGCTATGTTTATAATATTTCACGTAAAAGGAGAGTTTTTGCCGTGTTTCCCAATAGGCCACAATGATGTTTGTTTAACATTTGTGCAAGCCAAATGTGTGACAAATGTTTCCGCTCAGTTTTGTGTTATATTTTCTCATATTGCCTGTGTTGCAGCACCTCTTTTCACCCTCTGTCTGAAACCAGAGCCCAGTCTTCTCTGATAATTTGCTCTGGTTTGCTGGGGGGTCTCTGTTGTGATTGGTCAACCGTTTAGAGATGTCCCGCCCCTTAGCCTATTACATACCATGTGTCACTTTGTTCCGGACGTAAACAGAGGACTCAAATCCGGCTCCGTGTGTATGCCCAATACGATAATTTCCTGAAAACGATGATGCCATAGCCCCGCCTCTCCCCACCTCTCCTGCTCTCCCCCGCGTCACCCGCGTCATTGCTGATGTGTTTCGCCAACAACAACAGCAATGGTGGATCACAGGGTTGCGTTCGTGCTCCAGACGCTACTGACCATGATACAGATTTTAGTGCAAAATCTACAGCTCCTCTGCCACAACCATCAGCAACAATAATAATAATAATAATAATGGTCATCGGTCTTATTCGCTGCTTTTGGTGTATTTTGTGGCGGAAGTACAGCGCCACTTACAGGCCCGGCATATGTACTACAGCGTCTCAAGCATTTTCGAGCGTTTTCATGTGGACGGACACGTTTCTTGAGCCGTTTCCGTACGGATGGAAGACTTTTTTTTAAACGACTAAGGTTAGTTTAGTCTCCGTGTGGACGGGGCCTAACACTAGCTTTTCATTAGTGTTGTCCCCTCTTACGCTATTTACACAAGTCTCTTTGCTCCCCGTCTATCAAGCCAGTGACCAAGTGCTATCCAACTCTGATTACTTTTGCATAATGTAGGTTTCTATCTTCCTGAGAGGCTTTGAATGTCCCAACTGCCTGATTGTAAAGGAAGAGGAAGACCGGCCCCCCCCTCTTTTTCCTCTACTGCTTTTGTTATTATAGGTGCAAAGTTCTCAACAGGGGCCTACCTACAGTGTGATCTTTTCTCTCTCATTTCCACAGGAACCCTGGCACCTGCTCTCGTTTTTCATTTATTACAGTTTGGAATGTAGGTGTCCAGAAGTCTATCCAACCTAGTGATACATATCAAGTGTACGTCTTTAAGAATAAAGATTAGATGCATGGTGCAGCAGTCGGTTACTTGAACAATAAATCAGAATCTGAAAGCCTTTAATCGCCCCACAGCGGGGACTTGTTCACTGCGTCACAGCAGCAAGGTACAGTTTAAGGCAGATAAAAGACAAAAAGCAAAAGAGTATACTTCTATATTAAAAAGTTATCCAATTGTATCATGAATATAAATAAATATAACAAATAAGTACAACAATTTAGTAGCATTATTTTAAGAGTAAGTGAAAGACAAAAGTTTTGAGCCCGTAATGTTTACAGATTGTACAAATTATATGTAAATTGTACAAAAATGTAATGTAAATTGCAAGTGTATATTTCACATCAGCAGTAGTAGCTAAGTATTGTAACAATCCAAAGGGATGCCCTGTCAGCATTACAGACTGAAATGCACCTGGAAAAGTTATTAAACATAAACAGCTGATTCATACGCAGTAAGCCGTAAGGGAGGAGGGATAAAAACAAGGAGAAATGTAAGTAAAAGGAGTGTGTGTGAGAGAAAAACGACAGAGGGGAGGTACAGGCAAGGAAGAGAGGACGAGGCTGCTGAACACATTAAAGGTTGAGAAGAAGGTCACAATGGTGACGGCAACTGTAACTCGCCAAATGCGCACATAGTTGTACTTTTACACAAAATGCATAATGTATATGCACGTACAAACATGCTCACATTCAAACCAAACACGCCTAAAAGATCTAAAGCTTCACAAGCATTGGGGAAAGAAAGCATCCTCTCCAAGTCCATTAGTTTGGCTGAGATTTACCATTCATCCATTCTTTCTCTCATCCATCTACTAATTCCTCTATTTCTCTGTAATTTCATTCAGATGTTCCCAGAGCTTGTTCTTGTCCATGGGAGACTGATGTCTTGTTGGGGATTATGGCAAAGTGCCACATCTTTTTACCCATTTACATCTTGTTTTGGGGTTTGCCTAGCTCAGTTTGGAAGTATGGAATGCATGTGAGTGTGTTTGCTCTGTTTATGTGTCTGTGTGTTGAATCTTGATCACGCTGTTACCAGAGCGCCAAACCCCCCCTGCGCTGGTATTTACCCCCCCTTATCTGTTCTTGTGTGTTTGCCATTGCTGCGTCTTGTTCACAACCTCCCCACTTCTTCCTATTTTACCCTTGGGGAGGAACACAGAACAAGGGTGAGAAGGTTGCCCAGTTCCCACCTTTGGGCTCTCACACTCCCACAGAAAACACACCCGCGCTCCAACACACTCTCACCACATGCACAGTGTCTCGCTCCATTGTTGGATTTGCATATGAGCCCAAGTAGTTCATTAATGCACAGACATACTGTGGAATTGTCCGCTAAGATGGGGAGGCCCTAAACTCCACTGTTTATTGTGTTGGAGGTTTTCTGGTCTCTGGATCTCAGTCCTGCTGCTCGCCTCTTCTAAAGACCAAAACACTCGTACTTGAACCCTGCTGGACACCTCTCAAACCCCTTGAACATCACTCCCTCTCGCCATGTTACCCATCAACCCCCTTCTTTTCCCCTTTGCTACCTCTTCATGAAACTCCCTCTACCCATCACATTTAAAACAACACTCACACTAATGTATATACATTCAAAAATACATTTCTGCGCCTCCATTCGAGCCTTCACTAAATAAACCCACTTTGGGAATCACTGATTAAAGGCATCTAAGATAATATGGTGAACTTTGCCTGAATTTCAGTAGAAGCTCAGATTGACTTGCATTTAACATGCTGAGAGGAATACTAAACACATCGATCTAAAACCAGTTTCCTCTCTGTGGAATTGTTACAACTCCTCATTCCCTGAGGAGCAAGACAAGTGCATTGTTTATGTAACTGACACCAGCAGCACTGTAAAAGGCTTTTTATGGTGACTATATAAAGTGTTCATTGACATACAGGAGAGTAAGGTATCACTTTTTTAAGCCTCTGCCTGAGCTTTGCTTTTGTCTGCCCTGTCCCCTCGTATCCTCCTGCTGCATGAGTGTTAGGGATGTGGCTCCTGTCTAAGGCCCCGGCCACACGAGGACGCATACGGCTAAACGCATAGGATTAACGCAAACGCAATAGAGAACCGCAGTGACGCGTCCAAAAACCCGGAAGTAAGTTAGCATTTTTAGCACTTCCGGTTCCTTCGTCAAAAAGCAATGCATTTTATCCATAGTGTTTTGGAAAATAGCTCGAAATAAGGTCTGTGGTTGACACAAATTTAAGAGATAAATCACATTTTGTTCTACGACATTAAATACATCAGCAGTGACCCCACTGGTGATTTTTGAAGAGTTTACGTGTCTGAAAAACGATGGTTGATACCGAGTGGCTGAATAGGACCAGGGCCGTGGGAAGTAGGGGTGCTGAGGGTGCTGCAGCACCCCCTGGTGGAGGACAGGGGATCTGCACTTCCATAAGATATAATTTAAAAAAAAACGAATTTTCAGCCTTGATGTAACAACATTCATAATTAAGTAAAGATAACACCCTTTTCACCCCGGTTACATTTTCCATTTGCCCTGTACGATGGGCGCTGTAAGTGATGAAAGTGGGGGATGTTGGCTTAGCAGGTGCCCGCAGCTCACAGCCAAAGTGAGAGAGATAGAGAGAGGGGATACCGCGGTACCGGCGGGGATTGTTGTTAGCTTCTGCTGCGCTAACGGATATAAGAAGCTGTTTCTACAATAATGTGGAGGGAGAGTCCTCTCATGTCAGACTGAGAGGCTCAGTGAGGTAAAGGACTCTGAGGGCTTAGATAGTTCACTTTAGTCGAAGTTATCTCAGTGGGTCTCAAACGTTTTGATCACAATTTATGTTAACAAATATTTCCAAGGCACACCTTTATAATTATTAGGATAAATAAAAACAGGTTTGAAATCATTGCAATGTATACTATAGGACAGTAAACCAAAAATATCGTTTAAAACTGGAGAGATTTTCTAAAATATACATAAATAAATAAATGTTAACTGGTAAAATAAGATATGAAGGAACAACACAAATAAAATAAGTTACATCTATTTGTTATTGGCTATGGTAGGTTATTGGAAATGTTCACATACCTACTTATTTGATTAATAAAATGCAAACCGATCTTTTTCATATGGGTGTTTAGAGTTGTACCCCCTAGATCAGTCTCTAATTGGGCGCTCAAAGTGCACCAGATTGAAGCATTTTACTTTAAAATGATAAAAAAATCTTCCCGGGGGCGTACCCCCGGACCCCCCTAGAGGATGTGAAGTCCACCCCCCCAATTAAAACATGTTATAAAATATAATACATTTGAAGCCTTGTTATATAAGCTGTCCACCATGTCAAAATATTTCTCTTTTTGCAGTGTATTGGTCTTTTGTAGAGGTTTTTCATTGCCAGCTAAAATTTTGCCTAGCAGCACATTGGTCAGAACCAGCCGTGGTGTCATCCCCACAGCACCCCCCATTTGAAACATGTTCCCACGGCTATGAATAGGACTACAGAAATTGTCGAGGCCGTTGTACGTCATTACGCCTAACGCGTAAACACTCCCGCTAAGTTTGTTTTTCTCCTGTGTTCTGCTTGAAAGCAAGTACATGCCTATCCTTAGTATCTGTATATATATATATATATATATATATATATATATATATATATATATATATATATATATATATATATATATATATATATCTATATATATATATATATCTATATATATATATATATCTGACCATTAGAATCTGTATTTTTGAAATTGTCGTTTTTAACACTGTAGTTTTACAAATTATAGAATAATTAATTACCAGTGTTTTCCAATGTTACTCGGCAGTTTGTTTCGTTAGCTAACGTTAGCTAAAGCTAGCTAAAGCTAGCTAAAGCTAGCGCTACTAGTTAGCTACGCAATGGTTTGTTGCTTTGCTCCGGGTTGCAGCCACAGGTCTTCGCATGAAACGTGCTTGTTCTTTCGTTTCCCGGCCAATGTTTTCCAAAGTAGAGTCTGGATTCGTGCCATGAGGTAAGCTCACGTTACATTTTTGTCCATGTCACGGTGAAATGTAAATGATGGGTAGTGACTGTATCGCCGTTTTAAAGATGGCGCTGCTGAAAAGACCGCAACATAAGTAAAGATAATGAATAAATCCTATTAAAACCTGTGTGGCTTATATGATAAGTCTAATTAGTACAAGCAGCATAATGTTTCACCATGTAACTAAAGATTGTCAGGGAAATCAGTTTGACATATTGAACTAATAACAAATCACCTCTGGCTGGCAGAGAACTCTCTGCTCCATAGCTTCTCTTGGATGTAAAATCACATGTACATTTTACATTTATATTCAATTTAATATCCCATCCCTCACATACTTTTGTATATATAATAACTTATATTTTGTTTTTCTTGTTATACTGCTGCAACACAAACATTTCCCAAATTGGGATCAATCAACAGTAATATCTTATCTTAATTAATTAAGAAATATAACTATCGCAATTAGTGTAGCAGCTGACACCTATTTTCAATATGGATTAATCTACCATTTATTTCTTTAGTTCAATTTTGATCTATAAAAATGTCAAAATAGTGAAAATGTTCACGAGACTTATCAAAGTGCAAGGTTATATCTTTAGATGTTTTGTTTTAGCCTATGTACTGTATGTCTTAATGCTCTTATATGTGACGGGGTGACTTCCATGAAACTAATATTTTATATCTTCCCAACAGACGAGCTGACAGGAAACCTAACGCTCTAACAACCACAACATTGCAACGTCCTCCACTGAATGCATACGTTTAGCTGCCTTTGGCTTCTTCCACTGAAGAAGCCAAAGGCAGGGGTCAGTGCAGCTGAAATTGTGGATGGCAAAGATGGCTCATGCAGCCGCATGACTGCATTTCCATTTTCCACATGGGTATTCACATTTTGTGGAGAGAATTCCCTCTTCTCCTGTAGATACCTGTGGTGGTGGGATTGTTTTATTATTTAAAATATATTTACATATGTAATGCCTTCCCAATTATCCCTTTAATTGTTTATAGCCTACTGCAGGGATCACCAACTACATTTGTCCAAGGGCCAAAATGTATCCAATAGACACTATCGCGGGCCAGCGATTTTTATATAGTCCACAAGCACGCTCAGGTACTGCGGACCGCATAACGCTTAGCAGACTCTTCACGCTAACGAAGGATAACTTCTAGGCACGTTTGGGAGGGTTACTTTGTAAATGTAATCAGTTACTGAATTCTGAATACATGCTCTGAAAGTAATCAGAATACAGTTAGTTACGTATTCAGATTACTTTTAGAATACTTTTGGAATACTTTCTTTTTCCATAACAGATGGGTATGTTTTGGTGTACAGGAGACACTTATTTTACTGTTTTAATGGCTTATCAAGAACTCAAACACAACATCTTGGTGTCATTCTGGACAGCTCCCTCTCATCTGCACCCCAAATAAAAAACATCACCCGGACTGCATTCTTTGTACTGTCTTAAAACATTTCCTTGGAATATGTTATGAATTGTAAGGTGTCCTTGGGTGCTTTGAAAGGCGCCCCTAAATAGAATGAATTATCATTATTATTATCTGAAACGATTTAATAACTTTTAAAACTTTTTCCAGTCACTTGTCCCATGCATTCAGCAGCAGCAGGCCATTCACTTTGATTTGATCCCGTTATGAAATGTCATCATTTCGACAATAAATAAATGCTACATAAACGTTATCTTGCACATTTTATCTAACCATCTCCGTTTCTAACTTTCAATATATTTTTTAAGAGATCTCGCTCTCATCTGCGTGCGGGGGCGGGGCCTCACAGACACTGCATCTCTCTCGCTCACAGACATGCTGCAGCGCTGTGCAGTGTGCACACAGTTCTGCCGATAATGAATATTACATTTTGTGAGGAAACTTTTCCACCAATAATTCCAATAAGTATTCCAAAATGTATTCACTTCAGGTTTATGAAAGTAACTGTAATCAGATTACTTGTTTTTCAAATGTAACGCCAGCTGAATACAGTTAGCCTACTTGATTTTTGTATTCTGATTACGTAACTCCGTTACATATATTCCGTTACAACCCAACCCTGCTTCTAGGCTACTGTCCCGCAGCTCCTGCCTCTCTGTTGGACTCTGCCCAATTCGGTACCACTAGTAAATTGTCAATGGGGGGAGTGGGGGATGTGCTAGTGACTTATGCGACCGGCTCACTTCAGTACCAGCCCATCGGGATTCGTCCCGATGGCCAGTCCGCCACTGCACCCAGCCCAGCCCACGTAAACTGTCAACGGGGGGAGCCTCGCTGCGGGGAAACGGTGGACCTAGTGTCCCGATCGGAGTGGGAATAATAATAATAATAATAATAATAATAATAATAATCCGTGCATTTTATCCAATAATTTCCCAACATTGTGGTAAAAAAAAACACACGTTTAATTCATGTTGGTGTACTACTACAACCAGTGGTGTAGTGGGGTGGGGATGTTTTTACTGGGTGGACGGGGTGGTGGGTGGACTGGAGACACTATGGACGCGCTCGTGAACTGTCAACGGGGGGGGGGGCTTGGGGACCTCTGTGTCGCCTTTCAGCGCAACTTACATGATGCCGTTTAGACAATATAATAATAAAGGGCGGTGCCGGCTGTCAGCGAACCGATCCGGCCTTTCTGCGCGACTATCACTCAAATGCGGGACATAGTCTCAATGTGTGGGACGTGGGACAAATAATAAAAATGCTGTGTGTGCAGTCCCGCACAGTGCGGGACACCTGGTCACCCTACACACACAGTTCTGCCCCTCACACACACACGCTTCAAATCAAGTTGCATAAATGCTTGAGCTACGTTTTTATTATAATTACTGTGAAATCTGCCTATTATGTTTTCGTCATTATTACAACAAACACACACTTGCAACTGATAACACTGGCAATGATTTTAGATGTATTAGACTATTACAAAAATAAATCATGCTTCAAATAAGTGGGGGTACGGCGTAACCCCGCGTCCAACGCCCACTACACCACTGACTGCAACTACAAAAAGCTCAGGTTTGTTTTCTCATCAGGAAATGCAGACCGGCTCAAACAAAAGATTTTTAAATCATCATCCTCACGATCATTTAATGAATCATATGTTCGCCGAATTGACATGAAAGCACTAATAAATGTAGTTTCATCCACTTGAGTTTACAAAAATAATCGATTTTGTTTTTATATCAGATCCGACGGGAGGAAATTCAGCAGCTCTCACTACCGATTTTTAATCCTAATTTAATCATCATCTTCACCACGATCATTTATGTTTATGTTCGCCAAATTGACATGAAAGCACTGACAAATATGAATATACTGTAGTCAACTTAATTAAAACGTTATTAACGTGCCTAAACTCAGTAATTCACCATTTCTACGCATGACAACACACTTTGTCCGTGTTTGGCTCTCTCGCCGCACAGTGAAGCGTTCCCGCATTGACGTCACTTCCGGCTTCCCCCAAAACCTCAAAATGAGTCGAAGGAATTTTCCCGCGATGTTCGAAATTATTGATATTTATCGGAACGGTATCGCTTTTTCTTTTTTAAACTGACGGTTCGAGATTACTAGTAGCGCACTATTTCATTGCACAACAGTTGTTGGGTTCGTGTCACAGGCTCTTTAACGTCTACATGCTACCAATGGCTCAGATAATGAAGAACAACTAAATAAGTTACCATAGCTATGCGGATGACAAACAAATTCACGTAACCATTTCACCAGGAGACTATGCTCCAATTCAAACACAGAGTAAGTGCATTGAACAAATCAATGACTGGATGTGTCAGAACTTTCTCCAATTAAACAAAGATAAAACTGAGGTAATGGTTTTTGGAGCCAAGGCAGGACGTTTAAAAGTTAGCGTTGAGCCTCAGTCTGCAATGTTCAAAACAAGAGATAAAGCCAGAAATCTAGGTAGTCATGGATTCTGACCTGAGTTTCAACAGTCACATTAAAACAGTTACTAAATCAGCTTAATATCACCTAAAGAACATATCTAGGATTAAAAGACTGATGTCACAGCAGGATTTGGAAAAACTTGTCCATGCTTTTATCTTCAGTAGACTGGACTACTGTAATGGTGTCTTCACAGGTCTCACTAAAAAATCTATTAGAAAGCTTCAGCTGATTCAGAACGCCGCTACTCGAGTCCTCACTAACACTAAGAAAGTGGATCACATCACTCCTGTTCTGAAGTCTTTACACTGGCTTCCTGTGTGTCAAAGAATAGATTTCAAAATACTGCTGCTGGTTTATAAAGCTTTGAATGGTTTAGGCCCAAAATACATTTCTGACCTCCTGCTAATTTATGAACCATCCAGATCTCTCAGGTCTTCAGGGACTGGTCAGCTTTCTGTCCCCAGAGTCAGAACTAAACATGGTAAAGCAGCGTTTAGTTATTATGCTCCAAATATCTGGAACACACTCCCAGAAACCTGCAGGTCCGCTGCAACTCTTTTAAATCCAGGCTGAAGACTTTTCTTTTTGTCGCTGCTTTTAATTGAACTATTCATATCTTAGACTGCACTGTAACTTTTATCCATGTATTTTTTCTTTTAATCTTTATTTTATTAGCTTTTTTAAAATGTTCTTTTCTTAATGTCTTTCATTTTTTGTAAAGCACTTTGAATTGCCTTGTGTTGAAAAGTGCTATATAAATAAACTTGCCTTGCCTAATAAAGATTTCATGTGACACATAAAATGGATTTGTTGATGGGAATTAATGTGAATAAATTAACTCTAGGTTAACGATACTCTTGCTATCACTACTCACCGACACTATAAACCTTGTCCTTCATGCTAGCCCTGACAACACCGGTAAGCACACCTTCATCTAGGCTGCACTGTTTTACGTGTCCTGACTTGTAGTGGTTCTCTCCTATCTACACTCTTCTTGTCATCTTTGTAAAACGATATCAGACTGGTAATTGACACACACAGCCATGATTTCTAGTTAAATTCAGTGTGGCTAAAATGAAAAGCTTTGTTAAAATATGCAAGCGCGCGAAAGTCAAAGTCAGCTTTATTGTCAAAAATTCTACATGTGTTATACATCCAGAAATATCGTTTCCCACAGTGTGACATGTATACATAAAACAAAACAAAAAGGGCCTAGATAAACGTGGTATACATTAAACAAAACAAAAAGGGCCTAGATAACCGGGGTATACAGTTTTTAAAATGTTAATATATTTAAAGTGTTCAAAGTGCAGTTTCAGTGAAAGTAAGTTGAAACGATCTTAAGTTGGCGTGACGTTGAAGTCGTGCGACCCTGCTGCTGTACTGGCTTGTAGTTCGTCTAGAGCAGGGGTAGCCAACGCGGTGCCCGTGGGCACTAAGTCGCCCGCAGGGGGGAAATTGGTCGCCCGCGTGCATGTTCTAAAAATAGCACAAGTCACCATGGAGCTCCGTCTAAAAAAATTATTGAATACATTTTTAATTTTTAAAATGACAATATTGAATATAACATTTTAAAAGCACACATTTTGTATGTACATATGTAAGTGAAATGGAGATTTGGTGCGTGAAATTGAACTCTGACCCCAGATAGGTTCAGAGTTGAACTCCACGCACCAAATCTCCGTTCCACCTTTAGCTGAGACAAGCTAGCATGAGCAGCTACGATCATGGGCCTCATCACCACACACACACACACACACACACACACACACACACACACACACACACACACACACACACACACACACACACACACACACACACACACACAGACACACAGACACACAGACACACAGACACACAGACACACAGACACACAGACAGACACACACACACAGCAGTGGTGAGGATCTCAGCCTGCCACTGACGTTCAACCAGAAAACATCAGCTGTTAGCAGTTAGCAAACAGAGGTCACAGCTCCTCATATCTTTTCAGAAACTGGACAAAAGTTAAACAAGTACAAACCACAGACTGTCTGTGTCATGGCGAATACAGTCGCTGGTTTATTTATGTCTGTAGGCCGTTGTTATGAGTGTGGAATGAGCATATACAACGTTAGCTTAGCCTGGTCGACCCAATCTCCATTCAGAAAACAAGCATTTTAAAAGGTTTTTCACCTGCCGTCTTGTCTGCAGACTTGTCAAGCATTAATTCATGGTTTTTACTAACCGGTATCAGTATGTTGTTACTTCGGCATCATTTAGAAACGTGTATTACAATTTAATCACGGTAAAATATGTTCATTTTGTTGTAGTTGTAGCTCCCGAGCCAGCGCGTCTTGTTTGAATGATGCGAGTAAACACAGCTGGCAGCAGCGGTGAAACTCAAGCGATTAGAGCGAAGTCGCGTCCGGTGTGAACGCAGCATTACAACGACCCCTGATAGATCTCGCGAGAATGTGTATAAATATAGATGCATTTTCATAACAAAACAATGGGGTTGCTATAGCAATGGTAAATCATTGTTAATAATTATTGTGAGGAATAATTAACATTAACATGTGATCAGACAGTCCTTCACATACAGTAAATTAATATGTATTCTGATTATTATTAATAATAATATTATCATTAAAGGTGAACCGCAATTATGTTATTCAGGAAGTTTGTATCAAACAAGTAGCCCTTCGTATTACTCAGTACCCTTGAAGTAGCCCTCGGTGACAAAAAGGTTGGTGACCCCTGGTCTAGAGCATAACGTTAGCATTTTGCTTCTGGCGACTAGATTTATAATTCAAAAATTATAAAAGTAGGGTTGACATGTGGAGATTATCCGGCTGAACAATACGTGATCCCTCTCTTAAATGTGTGTCAGCCACAAACCTTATTTCGAGCTATTTTCCAAAATCCTATGGAGAAATTGCATTGGTTTTTGACGAAGGAACTGGAAGAAGTTTACTTCCGGGTTTTATGATGCGTCACTGCGGTTCTCTATAGCAAAAAAGCTTCCGTCCACACGCAATGTTCACCGGATAGTGTCTGTCCCTTTATATATACAGTCTATGGCAGGGGTCGGCAACCCCTGGCACGCGGCACCGTAACCAGTGGCACACTAGGAATAAGTGGAATAAGTGTGCAATAATATTTAAATTGTATTTTCGGATCCTGAACGAGACCGCCGCCAGAGCGCGTCTACCTGCAGAAGGAAGCCATGCACGCAACGCAGCCCCGCTGACTTTCTGCCGCTTTCCTCTGTGGTGCAGTGCTGATCGTTTCACCACAGAGGAAAGTACTTCACTAATTGCAGTACCCATAAGGGGCTGTACAAATGCCGCAGTTTTTGCGTGGCTGTGTCTTTAGTTGAAAGCCCAGTGGCGATCTGCTCATCGAAATAATATGCTACAAAGGGGCGGACTGGCCATCTGTGTGTTGAACTTTCCTGTCGGCTCCCAGACCATAGTCGAGGAGGGAAGAAGCAACAAGCTTCAGGTTCAATAACCCACTTTAGCTTAAATGACTGGAGAGAGGCGAGCTCTTCTTGGGAGGCCGTTGCATTTATTTAGCTGTTCTTCTGTTTCATAAAATACATCACAGACCTCTGTTTTTCTGCTTCCTCGTTTCACTTCCAGAAACATACACACGTTCCCTCACTGTTGCTCTGTGTGTGCATCCACACATGCACAAGCCACACCCCTCTCTCGCTCTCTCTCTTAAAGGTACAGCGATCTCATCTCACTCTGCATGACCCTAATATCATAACGTGTGTTCTGGAGAGTCACAGAACGGACGATTGTCCTTATTATTATGCCGTTTAAACCAATTATTTAAATGTGTATGTTTCGTTGACAGGTCCACACACTGCTTCCCCGCAGCGAGGCTCCCCCGCCCTCCGGCTGATAGTTCAAGAGTGTCAAGCTCCTCAACCGCCCCCCCCCCCCCCGTTGATAATTCTCGATCGTCAGCACGCTGATAACAATATTTTTTTTAAATGGCACTTCATATCAAAAAGGTTGCCGACCCCTGGTCTATGGTCTGTCCACAAGAGACAGCTCCGTTTAGCTCCAACCGCTGGAGAAGCTGCAGTACATATGCAGGAGCCTGTACGTGGTGCTGTAACTTCCTCCACAAAAGCTGCAAAGAAGCATGGTTGTCATGGTTGCCCTTCTGTTTGTTCTCCGCGGTGGGGGCCGAGGGAACCGGGCAGAGTTTTTCGCTAGTCAACGTGTGTTAAAGTTTAAATCTTCCGGTCAAAATTATAAAATGCCGGTCAAAGGTCTTCTTTGTTATTTATTGAGATTTAAAACAAATGAATAACGAATATATATAATAATATAATACATGGAGCCTCTCTTCTTCCTCCCTCTCTTCGGACAGCGTCAGTGGCTGTCTCAAGCATCAGCTGAAACAGCAGTAATGAGTGACCCGGCCGACAGTAAAAATAAACATATTTATAACTAGTTTAGGTAGTTTGAGAGGTAATTAAAATAGCTAAGGGAGATGATCTGACTTGAAGTGTGTGTTTTGCTCCGTTCACCGCTGCATCACAGCGGGAGGAGCTGCAGGTGAGCAGAGCTGCGTGTCTCCGTCCTGTCAGATTAGACTTCACTCGCGTTTATGTCCATATCGAGAGAAAGATAAATAATCTGAATTCAGTGTGCAGTTTACTTTGACGCGGGGATGAGCAGCAGGGGTGGGGAGAGGCGGGGCTATTGCGTCATCATTATCAGAAAATTATCGTATAGGGCAGTGGTTCCCAACCTGGGGGGCGCGCCCTCCTTGGGGGGGCCGCCAAAGATCTCAGGCCTCAGATGATTTGAGCAGTGGCGTTGCGCAATATTTCGGGGCTCCCCCGCAGGTCGGACAATGGGGCCCTGCCCCTTCCCCTAAATCAATAATAGAGTGACATGGGATAGACATCGCGGCAACTTTTTTAAATGTTTATTTTTTCAGGCATCTTTTGTGAACAATATAGGTCACTAGGAACTTTCTGTATACAGATACATCTGATTTAAACAGTATAGGGTCAGTAGGAACTTTCTGTATAAAGATACATCTGATTTAAACAGTAGGGTCAGTAGGAACTTTCTGTATAATATACATCTGATTTAAACAGTAAGGTCAGTAGGAACTGTATAATAATATACATCTGATTTAAACATCATTGACAAATACAAACAAGTGGCTGTGTATTTTTTGTAACATGAAGGTATATTGTGGAACGTTATAGCCTATCATCATTGGAGTTCACACAACGGAACGGTTCACATATATATAACATTCTGTATAAAAGAAAAGTAGCCTACAAAAAACAAACAAATAAAACACATCCTATAGGCTACATAGAGGATGCAATCAGGAGCTGCTTTGTAGGTAGGCCTATTATTTTATACGAGCGCGTCTCCTGGCATTCTTCTGCGCAAAGTCCCGTATAACAGTCTTTAAATCTATACTGCGCGCGCGTCGGCTCTCAATACTAAGGACTGCAAACCCAGACAGTCTCTCTTGTGCTCCTCAAATATGTCTTTATTAATTTAAGTTTTGAGAAAGATCTCTCAGCACAGGCAACAGTCACGGGTATAGTTAAAAACAACTTCAGTGCTGTGGCAATCACATTGGGATACTTGGCAAAATGGACTGATTTTCAATGAGCAGGGTTTGTGCAAGGTCTTTGATTGTTCCACGCTCAATTTTCTTTATGGTAGGCCTAAGAGCATTACGGAGGGACAGGATCTGGAAAGCAAACTCGGCTGACAGGTCGTCTTTATACTGGCCTGATAAAGCACTTGCGGACTCAGACAAATCCTTGTCTGTTGCGCGCAAAGGTTCGCCGGGAAGCAGAAAAGAAAATCGCTGTGCAACTTCGCTCATTCCAACAAATCGATTTTTGAGTTGGGCAACGACAATTGATATCAATATCGATATTTGCGTAAAATACCGCCACTCTAAAATGCTCCCCTGGGTCTTGGAGCCGCTGGTCCTCGCAAAGCTCTGAAAAGTGCCTCTTTGTGCGCCTTGCGCATCTGTCTTTGAAGAGACTGTGGACACCCCATGAGGATGCCAGGTCTTGCGCTTGCGCTTTTAAGCCATCAAACTCTCCTCGGAGTTGGGCAAGTGTATCGGTTGCGTTACCAACCATTGCTGTCGCCTGTAAGAGGTCCACGTCTTTGCGCTGGAGAGCTTGGGACACAATGTTGACTGTTTCAAGGACCTTGCCATGTATTACAGTCATTAAAACAAACTCAAAGCTCTCCATGGCCTTTTTCAAGCCAGTCGCCTCGGCACGTTCCTCGCTTTTTTTGGAGAGCAAGTCTATCTTAGTTAGCGCTTGCATAATGTCAGCATAACTGAACTGCAATGATTGGACGGCGTCTTGTCTTGATGCCCATCGTGTCGGGCATAGTCTCTTCAGTGTAGGCTGGCCAGCCTTGGGCACTGAGAGGTGTGTTTCCAAAAGCTCCCATCGTTTGACGCTTCCACTAAAGAATACATATAGCCTCTCAACAGTGTCGTAGAAGTCTTTTATCTCAGGTATATTTTGGCATGCTTCATTGAGTACAAGGTTTAAATTGTGCGCAGCAAAATGAATGTACACTGCGTTGGGCTCTTTATCCCTTATGCGTTTTTGTACACCGGAGTAGACACCACTCATATTGCTAGCCTCGTCATATCCCTGTCCGCGGCACTTCCCAAGTAGTATCCCCTTTCTCTCCATCGATTCGAGAATTTCTCTCTCGAGACCTGCAGCAGTTTGGTCTGTGACTGCATGGAAGCCCAAAAAACTTTCGTTTATTTTCACCTCTGTAGGGTTTCCATTTCCATCATTTGCTATAGTAACATATCTGAACACTTGACTCAGTTGGTCTACTTTTTAAATGTCCTGGGTAGTATCCATTATAATCGAATAGAATTCTGCATTCTGTATGTCTGTAATGATTGTGTCCTGCACTTTTTTCGATAGCAATGAAATTATTTCGTTTTGAGTTTGAGGACTTAGGTAGTGCACCTTCTTTTTGCTTTCAATAAGCCTTTGCAGAACTGGATCATAACGCGCCATAAGTTCTATGGTAGATAAGAAATTACCATTATCTATATCACCTATTTTCTCTCTGTGACCCCGGAAAGCAGAGTTGCGAGAGGCCAGTGTTAGTGCAACATCAGTTATTCTGGTTAGGACCTCGGTCCAAAACCCCACCTCTCTCTTAAACTCAGATGATATTTGCGCGTAAATGGTCAGATTATTTTTCCACGTATCATACACGACACATGCTGCCAAATGAGAGCGAGAGAATTCGTGTTCCTTAATATTTTTAGAGAGACCCTGCCAATCATTTATTCCTATTCTCCACGCTTGGTGGAGGTGATGGGCAGACGGTCTGTTACCGAACAGCCAGCACTGCTCACAGTACACCCGGTCCATAGATGGCGAGTAACATAGCCACTTGCGCGGAATTCTACATCCAATTTTAGATGTTTTGTTATAGAACTCTTTTGAAAAGCACCTTCCCTTCCCATCCCTTTTGAATGGCCCTTCAGGCTTGCATGGCCCGTTATTCAGAATGTACCGTTTAACATCATCGTCTTCTAAATCTACAGGGAATTTCCCCCTATCAGTAGGGTATTCAGTCACAGAGTTGTCGCTGGCCAACGTGTCCCTAGGGCTGGTGGGAGCTGCTGTCACTGTCGGGGCACGGCTAGCTGGCTGGGCAACCTTGGCTATGTCTGAACTGGCCTCGGAGGGGGCACAGCTGACTTCTTGCTGACCTGCCAAAATGAACGGATTAGATTCCAATTCCAATGTAACCTGTAGCATACTCTTACTGGTTATGGCGAATACAACTTTATATTATTCTAATGTCTAACCTGTCTCGAAGCGCGAGCCACGACTAGCTGGCTCGGCTGTAACGGGGCTGCTGGGCTGTCTGCCTGGACTCGGAGCTGACGGCCGGGGGCCGGGGGGGGGTTGCTAGCGGTCTATCTGCAGTAACGTTAGAGTCTAAGTCTACCTTTGCTGCCTGCCGGAACAATGACTTTATTTTAGGTAGTTTTGCCCTCTCCTGTTCGGCTTTCACTCTCATTTTGCTTTTCTGAGCACCGCTTGGGTAGTGGCGCTTCATTTTTCATGTTTACCGGCAACACAACTAATGAACGTTATTTATATGAGCAATGCTTCCCGCTTTGTTTTGAACGCTGCCCAGCCTGCCAATGAACATTAGTTATCAGCCGGCTAGCCCTATCGCAGGTCAGCAAATAATTATAATGATACACTGTTGTACTACTACAGGCAGCGTACACATGACGGGGACGGGGTGCCTAGCAACATAGCAGGGAGGGGGGGGCCCCGCCCTCTGCGCCCTGTTCCCGCGTTACAAAATCTAAGAGGATAGCCTACAGTGGGGGCGGGGCCCCCTAAGGTCCGGGGCTCCCCCGTACTGCGGGGGGTGTGGGGGCCTCCGCTACGCCACTGGATTGAGGCCAAATCTTTTTTTTTTTTTTCTTTTTTTTTTTTTTATATATAATTGTAACGCAATAAATGATTGTCACTAAAAGCCTTGTCTCTACATTACAATAACATATACAACATAATTGATTAATTAATTTGAATAAAAATTCAAGTTAGTAGCTATTAAAGGCATAAAAAGACAGCAATGTATAACGGCCCATCTACACTACAGGCATGAAAAAATCTTGAAGCTGGGCGTGTCTGAAGCTTGGCGATTTTTTGCGAGCAACCAATCACATGAATCTCCCGCCCCCGACATACAAAGCAATAGCAATGTTAAAACGAAGTAAACTGGATATAAACTCTCCAAACAGGCGAAAAAACTATCAGTTTCACCCACTGTCTCTGCCACCTCCCTCCATGCCTGGTTCCTCCGGTTTGTATCCCGGTAAATAGTTCCGGTCGTAAAGAACCGGCTGATTTGCTACCGTAATATCTCGTTTGGAATATGAGGAAATGAACTGCGGTCTGGCTCTCCCAGCTTGCACGCGGTTGGATTGGCTGAGCTTGCACTGGCGGGATTTGCATAAACGGAATTTGATTGGCTGATGCCAAGCATCGAGCCTCAAAAGTTGAACATTGTTCAACTTTTGATGCCGATAGATGCTCGTGATGCTTGCAAAGCCATGCCATGCTCCCCACAATGCAGTTCGGCGAAGATGAAAAATCTTCTACGTCACCCCATTCAAGTGAATGGGCGAAGCGTTGAAAGCATTTTTTGATGCCTGTAGTGTAGACGTACCGTTATTCATTCTTCTGTCCTTAAAGTGTCCAAACCAGGCTTTTCTGGATAAGCGATTTTTAAAACATAGTCATTGTCCATGCCGGTTTCAATTGGATTATTTGTCACAGTTCCTCCGATCAGATCGATCTCCTCCATTTTGTAGATTATTTACGACTTTTGAATCCACATAAACACATCGGCAAAAATCCAGCTTACTTTGAGCATGTGTTTTAAACAGTTTAATCTCTTTGTGAATTGCTTCCACTTGCGCCGTCCTTTAATTTCTTCATACAGCGGGAATCCAAATGAATTAATCCTGAGTCCAATAACCATCAAAGTCACTCCAATAGTGCTCCTTAATTACGCTTTCATCCTCCTTTAACAAAATACTTCACATTCATTCAGTTTGTGACAGTAGTTGTAGCATTTTTGAGACTTTGAAACTTTAATTACCACTGTTGCCCCCACTTACAAGGGAGTAGAAATACCCCGCTGTTGCCCCCCCGTGTGTGTTTGGGGGGGGGGGGCAACTTCCAACAGGAGTCATTTGGGGGGGCTCTTGGGAAAAAAGGTTTGGAACCACTGGTATAGGGCGTACACACGGAGCCGTTGGACCCCCCAGAGCGTTGCGTATGCCGTTCTATCCACCTTGGGACCCGTTATCGTTTCCGCAGTTGTTTACTGTCATATTCGGTCGTCCTCTTGTGGCCGAACGGTCTATATGACACTAAATAGTAACGAAAACAACCGTTTTCGTCCTCGTGTGGCCGGGGCCTAAGAGTTTCCTTTTTAAAAGTGTTTTTGAGTTGGGAGGAAAGTATTTTCTGCCATGTCACACATCTCTTCATGCCCAGGGGAACAGCTCCATGTGTGAGGGGTTTAAACTTCTTAGTGCCAGTGACTTGACATGGTCCTGTAGAGAGCAGCCTTAAAGAGTCCTCGAAGACTTGGAGTCCATCCAGGAACAGGGGGCGTATGGCCAGTGTCAGACCCTCTCCTTTGTTCTCAAAGCTGGGACGGAGCGTCCCACAGAGCCTTGCTGGTTTGGCTGGTGGGTCCGGGGTGAGACGTGACATCCTGCCCCTGGCTCCTGGCCCTCTGATGTCGAGCTGCAGAGAGCAGAAGGTGAAGCTGTTGGAGGCTAAATGAGACCAAAGGTCTTGGCCCTTCTGCCACTCTCCTTTCTTTTCCACATTGCTTCTAATGTCTCGTCACATTATAAAGAAACTGAGGCTTTTTTGCTTAGGGGGCTCTCGCAAATCCTAATCCATTTGGGTAGTGCAAGTGAAAATCATTTTGTTAGTTTTTATCAATTTAGTCTGGTTAAGTTTCAAAGTGCTTAAATTAAATCAGACCATCTCAATCTATCTGTTTGCTTGGGGTGTGTCCAAAGGAGCTTTTGTCTCGAGATCTGCCTCTTTATAAATGCAAGGAAATTGCGGATTTAAAAAATATTGCCGGTGTAGTTTTTTTTCACTTTGACAATGCACTTTATTTTCTGGACTTTATTGGGCATATTTTTCTCAACTCCGAGTAAGTCCTCTCCAACTCATGTTTACCTATTAACCTGTTGTCGACAAATGCCTTCGAAGGTAAACAAAAATCCTGTGTTTTCGGTCAACTTCCTGAAATTCTGTCAGTATGGGTTGGATTATATTCATACTGCAAACGAACTGCACAGGGTTTGCTTGGAAACGGTCCAACACCACTTTTCACAAGCAGTGTCTCACAATTGATTTTGACGTACCAGAAGACAATTACTATGTTCCAATCTTCCCAGACAAACATGTTTGATTTAAACTGACTACAGGTTTTGTAAAATCACCCTGAGCTGAATTCTCCTGCTTGTTGATTTTAGTCTGAAATGTCACGCAGCGTATATGTAGCTCGTTTGTAAGAATTGTGGTCAAATGGGAAGAAACCCTGAACGTGTAATAAACTGTCACTGCATCCCTTTTAAAGTAAGCCCATGTGTCTACGTGATGCACTATTTATTAACCTTCTTATAGTACCTGAGGTTCAGCTCTTGGCATGATCTGCATTAGCTTCTTTCTTTGTGAAACCATGAAGAGGTCCCTTACCCTTTTTTTTCTCACAATATTTGATTCCCCCTGTCCTCCAATAACTCTGCCATCCAGCTTCAGCAGCTCGCAAAGAAAATGTACTCTTGTTTCATTAGCTTTCATTTGATACATTTCCACTTTTCGTTGTGGACAGAACAAGAAGTAAAAGCTCCATGCTGCGTTGTGTGTGTGTGTGTGTGTGTGTGTGTGTGTGTGTGTGTGTGTGTGTGTGTGTGTGTGTGTGTGTGTGTGTGTGTGTGTGTGTGTGTGTGTGTGTGTGTGTGTGTGTGTGTGTGTGTGTGTGTGTGTGTGTGTGTGTGTGTGTGTGTGTGTGTGTGTGTGTGTGTGTGTGTGTGTGTGTGTGTGTGTGTGTGTGTGTGTGTGTCCATGTCTCTACTGAATAAGCAGACTTTGATGATAACAAACTATGCGGTCGACCACTTGGCTTTACCGACGTAAGAGTACCTGGTTTTTTAACAGATCAAGCACTTCTCAAGTGTGGCATACATGCACATACACAGCCAGAATACTGAGCGGTACCCAGTAGTGGAGGGAGTGAGAGCTTCATGAAGTGGCTCTTACTCTTGTTATTATTGTTCACAGTGAAAGAATGTCTCGTTCTGAGCCCAGGAAACCATTACATTTTCCACAGAGGGGAAGAAAGAAGGAGTGAGCAAAATAAGAGAAAGGAGGAGGAAGAGGACAGATGGAGAGTGAAAAAAAGGAGTGACAAAATGTGTGCCAAACGAGAAAAGGAGGCAAGATGAAAAGGATTATTTCCTCGGCGGTACTTCACTGACTTTTTAAAGAGCCCGTTTTGCGGCAGCTGCACCTCCATTCCCTTTCAAACCAACTCCTCCTCGCCCACAAACAACACACACTGTCAGAGAGCCGGCCACTTCTCTAGCAACAGCCAGCAGTTTACCGCATGGCTTTTGAATTCAGTGGACCTGAAATAAATCCATCCAGGTGTGAGCCACTGTGGGGAAGAGAGTGTCGGGATATGAAAGAATTTGATGTTGGTTTCAGTCACTTGCTGCTTTGCTAATATTTACCTTAATCAGTGTGTGCAGGCAGGCTTTTCTGTCACCTGCTGCATGAGCTTAGTTCTCATGACATCAATTAAACATGACAAATTACTTCCCGGCATGAACACTGGACCTGCACACAGAGATGCTTTGGAATAGTGATCAATACTTAAAGGGGGCCTATTATGCTTTTTGGGGGGTTTTCCCTTTCCTGTATAGTTTTGTATAAGTTTGTATGTACATGGTGTACAAAGAGGGGGTTTATCTCCCACACAATCCCCCCTGCCTGAAATGACTCAATCATAGTCCTTTGTTTACTTTCCCAATAAAATGACATCACTTCGTAACACTCTCGCCCCAACACATTCTGATAGGCTTAGGGATTGACCAATCACAACAGAGCCAGCCAGCTAACCAGCCAGCCTAGCTTTTTTGAAAGTTAAAGCATGTAAACATTTTCTCCCTTACTTAATTTCACATCAACCCTGAATTGTTTAGGACCAAAAATGAAAAATAAATATTCTGAATATGTGCAGAGCCATCCAAAACCTGCAGTGTATAATAATGTAGTGAATCCCTTCCTTTACATCCCCTCTCCAGGTAAGCTGTGGCAGGTTTTGACTTGCTAAAAGGCTCCCAGCCACAGCTATCAGGACCCTGCATGCATGTTATTTTCACTCAGGGGCCCATTCAGACAGTGTGTTATGCATACGTGTGTGAGCTCACATTCTGCGTGTCATTGTTGTATATCTGGGCAGATTGAGAGTGACAGTGAGTTTGAGGCATCTAGAGGCCCCCATCCCTGCATTATGTGTAGTGCACAAATGCTTTTATTTTGAGTTTGAGTGCAATGTTTTTTCTTCCTTTCTCCTTTTTATCCCTGCATAAAGTTTATAGCCCTTTTTGATAGAGTTGTATTGTAAAGGTTTACAGTGTTTGTGTAGAACTGAGTTTACGCTTCACATGCCCTACAGGTCCAGGCACCGTACAGCCACCCCCTTTTCCTCCTTATGCCCCTTTCTTTTGTTTCCATTTGTCTTTCAGCAACGTTTAAGGAAACCAGCCACCATGCGGGTCAGGATGAAAGATTGATAGTGAGAGAAGGGATCGGACTGAACAAACTTTTAACTGATTTCATTCAGAGATAAAATATATTTTATTCATTTTAGCAAATTGTTCAAACTTGAAAGCTTGAAGGCAGGAGTTATATGTTCAATATATGTGTTTCAGTTTGTTTTCATACCTGAGTATTAAGGAGCACTAAGTCATGACAACTCAAGGAGAGGTGATATACATTTACTGGTGGGGGCTGATTATGGATGGCCTCCTCTGTTCACTTTTATTTGTGCCCTTTCTTTTCTGCTGTGTGGTTTGTCCTCAGATTACATTCAGTGGTTTTTAGAAGGTATTTTTTGCAACTGGCATTACCTTCCAACAATCCTTGCCCCATCAAAATAAGATCAAACCCAACCAGGCTCATTTTCACCCTCTGTGTAAAATATATAAGCCAAAGCATACCCCCTTTTTGCTGCCTTCCAGCTCCCCTCCCCCCTCTCTTAAATTGGAGCCTTTCTGACAGAAACAGTTCTGTTTGATTTTGCTCGACAGGAGACCACCAACAGTGCACCTCTCAGCAGAAACATTTCTTTAAAGTTTTTGATAATTTCTCTTCTCTTTTATGCCTCATCATCTCATTTTCTTTTCATGAGCCTTGCCACAGTTGTGTTTTTAACAAATCTTTAACAGGCTACAGCGCAGACTGGGGGCAGTCACCGCCTGGTACCCCCTAGGTGGAGCGATGACATGGTGATGGTCAGAAGGAGCAGAGTTCAAGGGGTCGGGTCAGACGATTCAGTCTTACTGTGTGTGGATGGACGGAATCGGGGGTGGCAGGAGGGTAGGAGCGAGGGGAAGGTGTGAAGGTCACAAGGGTGAAAATGAGAGTTCAGAGATGTTGTCACGCTGAGCAGACCCAGAGCCCTCTAGCTGCCAGCCTGAGGTGTTTACCTTGCCATTAACTTCCCCACTATTTATTTTCAAACCCGCTGCAGCTGGGCCACTTTGTCTGAAACGCCTGGTTTCTTTTTGGCAAGGGAATGGTTTAAGATCTTTGATAAGCACTACTGGACAGAATGAGCTGCCCTCATAAACTCACTTATTCAGAGTGTGGGTGGAGGGCCTTGCAGTCAGAGGTTTGAGGTGGGGCTTTAAGACCCGAGATTAGGGGAGCTGCGTCTCTGACTGCAAGTCGGTAATCTGCGGTCTGTGTCACACAGGCGTAGCAGTGCCCGTAAAGACCAAGAGGAGATAAAGAGATAAAAGTGCCCAGTCTGTGAGCTGATGCCCATAAAAGCGCTGCCATCGGTTCTCAGGGCGCCTTCGAAATGCGATCCTGTAAAAATATTTTCTCCTCATTAACCTGTCATCCGTGGAGCCGTGACGCATAGCCAGGCAAAGGAGTGCTCAGAGTGAGGAGGGTGGAGGAGATTGTCTAGGGGCCCAAGGGGGAGACTTAGCAGCCTGGATGCTTTATTTGAAGGTTGTCCTGTGGTAATGTGTTGAGTAGGGTGAAAGGCCTCGGTGGGCCCGGAGTGTTTAAACAGCAGCAGTTAGCGTAAATCTCCCCAAACGCAGACCCCAGACAAGTTCAGGGCACTCAGAGACCTCAACACACACACACACACACACACACACACACACACACACACACACACACACACACACACACACACACACACACACACACACACACACACACACACACACACACACACACACACACACACACAAATGTACATATTTGTCTCAGACAGTGGCGAAAGTGCGTCTCTAAGGTCTATTCCGAGCACAGCTTGTTTGGACATGTCTTTCATTGACGCTATCCCCTCTGTCCAGCCTGCTTGTTTTTTTAGTGTTATTTGTCTAGCTGTGTGTGTGTGTGTTTGTTTGAGCTGCGCTGTTTACGTGTGTCCATCAGCAGCTAGAGGCCCCCCGACCGTGCCCCCTTGTCTGGACAGAATGTATGCGTTTCAACAGTCTTAGGACGCATTGTGAGGGCTGTATATTTGAGAGAGAGTACGGATGTAGGGATCAGGGCCTCTGTTTATTGTTTTTTGACGAAGATCGGCTGAATGTGACCCTGGGTCAGAGTTTTGGCCCAGGCCGGCCTAGGTTAGACCTTCCTCGGCTCCAGGTCACACTAGGCCCCTTTGTACACCCTCCGACTTCAGGCTGGTCCTGAGTGACAACCAGCTGAATAACGTACTGCAGGGAGACCACAAATGTGACCGTGTTTGTCTGTTTGGGTCAAATGTCCTTGTTCTGCCAAGAGTGCTTAACAAATTCTTAATCCTGACATAATATCCCATTCACCATTTTGTTCAACCTCCTATATTTGAAAACAGGCTCCTTTTTGTGTTGCATGTTATTTTTGGATATCTTTCACCAGAAGCAAAGGTCTAACATTAGTGACCTCATCTATCCTGCAAACAGCCCAACGTGGAGCCACTCTGTCTTATACTGGAGTAGGTGTTCAGTTGTCCAGCAGATTACTGGATAACTTAGTGCCCTTTCCTGTTGAGTTGCAACGATACTGTTAACAAGAATAGGCTCATTGAGACTGCATTCACAGTGCCTGACTTGTGCACATAAAGGGACACCTCAGCTAGGGGTAGGCTGGCTGAAAACCCAACTGGAGATATGAGCAGGAAATCAGCAGCAGATGTGGGTGTAAAGTGATGCAGATGGAGGCAGAGGAACCCTCTTATAGGACACTGGGTACACCCACTGTCTCATGGTCTGTCCTCCACCAAGCCTGAAAGGGGATCACTTGGAGCCATGACACGGATTTATTACAGTCAAGCAATGACTGACCTTATCCTCACAAAGCCTCTCTATGATGCAACATGTGATAGTACCTCCCCTATAACACCAGGGTTTTGTCTAAACCGGGTAACAGGGGCGCTGCGCCCTCTTACTTTCGCCATGCGACCTCATACCAAAATGCAAATGTTTTAAAGGGATGCCAGAAAACAATATTTATATTCGTCAAAAACGGTATAATAACTCCAAAATATAGACGGCAGAGACAGCTTTGTTTTTACGGAGCTCCGAATAAATAGGGGATTGTGTGTCGGTCTGCCGGTTACACTCAAACTGTGATTTCTGAATGAGATTGTTTCTTTTATTGTCCTTTTTTCTGTAGAGGAAGTAAATAAACCGTAACTAGGGATTTATTTGTTGTTTGAGGTGCAATATGTGACTCAGCGGCTTTAAGAAATTAAGAAACTATTGCTTTCCGCTTCACTCTAATGCATTATTTGCACCGCAAAGTGGCTGGGGCCGTAAGTTTTGGCTGGAAGTGACCTAAGCGCCCTCATACTATATTTTTATTGAAAAAAAGCCTGAACACCATATTGGTATCTTATCATCATATTGGTATTGCACCAATACGGTAATTCCTATGAAAGATAATGTCAAAAGATAAGGGAAATAACACCATTTCATTCGTGATTCTCTCTTAGCTCATCATGCATTTATCATGTACTGATTGATGCTAAGTTAATGTATTGACAAAAAATGGTCAACACAATTGTTCAAAGCACAAGCAAATGCCCATGACCAATACTCCAAAACCAAACGATATTCAATGCTACAAAACAGAAAAGCAGCAAATCATTGCATATGAAAATCTGAAACCAGAGAAAGTGTCCATTTCCATTAAATGGCATGAATTGCTGTGCCAAAGCCAAATGCAGGGCTGTATTTATCCATGCATTTGCTCCGAACAACCAATGTTGTTGTTACCAGAAGCTCATGAGGATGGGTTCTGATTTAGACTGGCCTGACACACACTTTTACTTAATCAAATATACATTTTGATGAACTTTTCAACTGTTATTAAGTTGTTTTTTTAATTAATTTGTGTTCATACCTGTCCTCCATTTTGGACAAGCTGCAGATGTGAAAGCCACTTGTGGCTGACAGTCTCTAACATGATGAAAGCTGTCTCAACCCTTCACATACCAAACTCATACTCCTGCAAGGAGGAAGAAAAGGAGCAGAAGGCAAGAGCGTAGTAGGTTTTCACGAGGATTCCTCGGCCGCAGCTAGGCCCTGGATTTATGTGTCTGATTAATTGCTTTTCAAATAAATCACAGGTACTAGTCTGGGGCATCGCTCTCTTTTTTTGAGGTGTGTGAGAAAACTAGACAAGGGAAAGGGTGCACAATGAAGGAGAGGAACAAGGTGACAGTTATTCGTTAGTCATTGAGTTGGTAATAAAGTTCACTCATGACAGCCGGGCCCCTGCTATCTCAATGTGTGTGTAGAGTCTGTGTGGCCTGAAAAGAATGAGTGATGCTGTGTCACAGAGGGGGCTGGGGAGTGATAATAGATCTGGAGTATTGTGCAACTGCATGTCAAGCTCGGTGGAGTTATGTGTTTATTTACTTGTGATGATTGAGGTTGTGTAATGTTTATCCTGGAGCGACTCATTATTCAAATGAGGTTGTGTAATTTCCCCCTCTGCTACGTGAGGGTTTAGTTCATTGTGAAACTTGCACAGTAGAAAATCGTCAACCTCCGCATGTTAAAGAGGCCCTATTGTGCGTTTTGGGTTTCCCCTCTCCTGTTGTGAGTTATATAGGTTTTTGTGCATGTTAATGGTCTGCAAAGGCTTACATCCCAAAGTTGTCTCCCACACACATACACCCCCCCGCCCCTTGCCTGAATTGCCACCATTGGACTCCTTTGTTTGCTTCCATAACATATTGACCTCACTACGTAACACTCGTACTTCAACACATTGTATGTGATGGTCTAGGAGCAGGACATCACTAAGCTGTTGATCAATTCAATCACAACAGAGCCTGCCAGCTAACCAATCAGAGCTGACTGGACTCTGGTTTCAGACAGAGGGTGAAAAGAGGTGCTGCAGCACAGGCAGTAAGAGACAAATAAAGCCCTTTTTGAACATTAAAGCATTTAAACATGTCACAGTAGAGACACAAAATACCAATATCTAACCTGAAAATGAGCATCATAGGGCCCCTTTATCACACTACAAACAATAGATTTAAATGTATGTCTCTCATCTCCATTTTGTTTTATGCTTACTTTTCCCATGTCACCCTTCTATCTATTTAGCTCTTCTCCCCCTTTTTTTCCAAGCCCCCCCTTTTCATCCAAAGCTTCCAACATTGGCGGGCCCCTCCATACTGACACTCAGACTGCTCCTATCAGTTCCATCCGGCAAACGTCCCGTTACCCATCTGCACCTAATTTTCTCTTGTCCCTCCCCGTCTCCGTCCCATCTCCCTCTCATTTATCACACCTATGACGGCAGCCAAGTCTACCCGCCAAAGTTTATACATGTTTCCCTCTTTCTCCACTTGTTTTTTTTTCATCCCCCATCTCGCTTTCCGCCTCGCTTAACGAGCCTTTCAAAGATTGTCAGTCATCGGCGTCACCTCGTATCCGTCCGAACATGCGAGTGCAGAGAGGAGGGAACGATGGAGGGATGGTGACGGATTGGTTTATGGGGGAGGCTTTTGGCTTTTCGAAACAAGGGGAAGATAGAAGGATCAAAAGAATATGTTTTTCATCTGGAAAGACAACATCCTGATCATTACCTGAAAAAAACACATCGCGTAACTTTCAGGCCATTCACGTGCAGTCCCTATCACTTCTTGGAACATAGATTTTTAGGAAAAGGCCATTTTAATCCCAGCAGTCTTCTCTCTCAACAATGTAACTTTTCAGGAACTATTACGGCTTCTTCTGTTGCTATAAGTAACTGTGAGATATTGTGATGGTTATTGTGAGCAGGCTGACACAAAGGCAGAAAACATTCGGCTGAAGAAGAGCCAAAGGGGTAGCTGTGAATTACAGGGCCTTTCAAGCCAACCTGGGAAAGAAAGAAAATAAGAGGGAAGATAAAGACAGACAGTGGTGAGCTGAGTCTACACTTTCAGGCCAATAAAGAAAAGAAAGCTGACAGATTTTTCTTTCTTCTTTTCTCTGTCCACTGTCCATACCACTAATAGCAGTGTCCTCTCATACTCTTCATCCTTTCTTCTTTCCAGGGGAAGAATTAAGGAATTGTCCCTGTGCCATGACTAGACTGTGGGTGTTTCTCAATCTCGAGTAAAGCTGCTCCAGAACCACTATTTCAAGCATACTACGTAATTGAGTGCCGCAAAAGTACTGTTCCAATCTCCAGCATACTTGGAATTCTACCGAGCCCGGCGTACTTCGTTTGGAGAAATGTCGAGGCTGCACATGTGTAGACTCCGAGGTCTTAAAATCCCCACAATGCTTTGCACACGGACCAATTTCCCCAAATCTGTGGCGGAAAATGTAAGGCGGGGCCTCTCACATGACGCACACTTGCTAGCCTGTTCCACTCTTCGTTTTCCGAATGCTAGGAAGTATTCTTGCCTCGCTTCTGAAGCAAGACGCTCAGAAGACATGTGCTACCAAGCAAGCGTACTCGAGATTGAGAAACACCCCATGTCTCTTGTGTTGGTTAGAAAGATATCTTTCTGTTGAAGGACTGTTTATACCATTTTAGACTGTAAACGCAAAAAAGAGGCCTTCAGAAATCAGGAATCCACCCAAAGAGTGGGCCATTGCATGTTTGTATTCATCTTCTACATGCCTTTCTCTTTACGTTCTTGCTACTCTGTTTCCTGCTCTGCCTCTCCCATCCCTATATGCTACCGGTGTAGGGTTGAAGTGCAATGTCAGGGTGCAAACCCATAGCGATAAGTATGTGTGTCACTATGTCTCTGCCGCTCAGCAGGTGTGTTCTGCATATATAGGTGTGTCCCTCTGCTGTTGAAGGAGTCTATAGAGGTGAGGCAGAGTGTGAGAGTGTCAGGCTGACTGCGCTGACAGTTGCAGAAGGCTGTAGGTTGTCGGGACATGGAGAGCATCCGATCAATGTGTGTGTCCATCGCTGCTACAGATGCATAGCATTCCACCACCATCCATCTGTTAGCTGAAGCACTTAAAGGGATAGTTTGGATGTTTTGAAGGGGTTTGTATAAGGATCCATAGTGAGTGCATTTCAAATCAGTAGATAGTGGTTGGCACGCCCTAAGTTTTGAGAAACGGACAGCGGTACCAGCACAGAAGGAAAGGAATGTATTGCAGCGCGAAACAGTCGTTTTACATTGCCGTTCTGCAAAAGCATACCAAGAGAGCATACAGAAGATGGTTATATATGATTCAAGGGAGGTCAAAAGAACCAATACTCAAAATGTTGAGACAATAAGGGGCTTGTTTTACTACAGTACCATCATAGGGACGATAGAAAAATATGTTTAGGAAGCCGTTCAACTGATTATTCAGGTGTTATTTTTTCTCTTTATAATTTAGCATTGTAAACAACAAATCTGTGTTGAAAGTGGGAAAGCTAGTTAACATCAGCTATAAGCCGATTGCTTTTAACAGCGGGTGAACGGAGATTAAATAAATTTGCATTACGGTGCTCTCTTATTCTATTCAATGAAAATTGATGTTTGGGTGAGGGTCAATTTTAAACATTAACATGAAGTTCATTGTGAGCTTTAAAAATGTGTATTTGGCGAAATATAAGCGAAATAAAATCTGTAGTAGAGGGGGAGATAATGACCTTTTAAAAAAGTGTATGTTGAATTATGTGATCGATTTTTGTGTTTTTGGTATACGCATCTGGTGTAACATTTTTGGTATCTTGACGTTTTGTTATAGCTTTAGCTCTAGTTTCAAAAGAGCTGCCTGGCACCTATGTCGATTTTGAATTCTTAGTTTGGCCTTTTTTTAGGTAAAGAAACATTTTGCTGCTCCAGCCCAAAGAAGTTCATTGTTTTGCTTCTGTGCCATTTCTCGTTTCTGCTGCTGTCTCCTGTGTACCTCATGCAAACCCATTTCAAAACCCATTTGATATTTCTTTAAAGCATGTCAGTGTCTTTTGTTTTACTCTTAATTGCAGTCGGACTGTACTGTACCTCAGTTTTGGCCTGTTGAGTATATCCCCAAAATGATTCTGTTTTTTATTTCTCAGAGCCGCAAAGCAGCCTACAGTAGTTTATTCTCATGGCATCCCATCCTGCATGTCAAAACAGGCAGCATATTTTCCATATAGGCCCACTGACAGATGGGTTGTGGTCAGAGCGCCAGGGATGGTATTTCCTTTTTCGTGCTTATTTTGAGTTCGTCATGACATCCGTGTATTTTTTCCTTTTTGTTCTGAGTTTAATCGTCCACCACTCTTTGACCTCAGTTATGTAAACAAAAAAATGTGTTGGAGAGATTTTGGAGTCTTTGTCCTAGAGTTGAATGTTTTAAAATTGGATAAATATTATTGTGTGTGTTGAGATGGTACAGCGGGCTGTTGCAGGCGCCTGCTTGTTTACAGAGCTATCTCTGCAGTTTGTTTGGTGGTGCCGTGTTATAGAACACAGGTCTCTGATAATGGAGTCTCTTTCTCTTCCTCCTCCTTTTCTGTTCATTCGACCCCTCACTCATTTTTCTCTCTGCCCCGCAGCTGTTTTTGTTCAGCTTGGTTTACTTTCCCATCCAAAATGTTAAGTCAAATACAGACTTGTACCCATTTCACAAGCACACACTACAATATGCTGGTGTGTTTACATTTGCTGCTCAGTATCGCGGACAACATAACACTGCTGACACCGAGGAGCATGACTCAAACAAAGAACTTAACAGAGTACAGCTTGGACCAGGTCTCAACCCTGGTCCTGACCCTGAGGTCAGTTTACAACTTGTCAAACCTTTAACCCTGAAGGGTCACTAGCGGAGTGCGAAAGTGCTGTTGCCAGGGCTGCAAGAAAGGATACTTTTCAATATATATTTAACTGCCGGTAACTTTTGTGCATTCATATGTCTATACAAATTCAGGGAAAAAAGGTAATAATTAATTCTCACAAACCAAGATGATGTCTTGCTTACAGGGATGAATTTATGAGGGGAAACAAAAAAATGTAAGGTTATCCTGGCGGTTAAACGCAGAATAAGTAGGATTTCCCCCCAAAAAATGAAATATATTATAATATTCTACATAATTCCTTTCTATCATCACACATTATCCACTAGAAGTGTGGGGCAGTGTCCGCATCTGCAGAGACCCTGCCTTCTGTCTTTATTTTCATATTTTTGGGACATTTATGGGTGTCTATCTCACATATCGACCAGGAGACACAGTGTAAGAAAGCATCCAAGAGGAAGCTACGAAAATAGCAGGCTCTGCATCGGAACATATGCAAATATATTTGGGCGAAAAATCAAAAGGACAAAGCTTGTTCCACAATGGGGTTGTGTTTCACCTGCTGACCTGCTGACGTACCCCGTACGCAACTTTAAATAATGTGTTTACAAACTGCCACTGACAAATCCCAACAAGTCTGCCTGTGAGAAGCTGTTTTAAACAAATGGGGATTTCCAACATTGTGGATAATAACTGTTGATTTGACAAAAATGATAATACATAGTTTTAGCAGGAGGCTTAACCCTATGTCTCTTTTTTCCCCCCAGGGGCAGTACCGGCCTTCAGACCTCGTGTGCCCAGAAACCTACGCCTGGGTTCCGATAGAGCAGTGCGTAACCATGCTGGAGAACTCCCGCTATGCTCGTTTCAACCAGGATCCTGATGCAGGTACAACAACACAATGCTCTACTATTCCTTCTTATTGAATGTTTTAAAAAAAAACTGCATTTTTCTAACATACTGACCTGCCAATGTAAGCTTGGTTTTGGATCCTCCAGTTCTTTGTACACGCTCTTCTGGATGAACCCTTGAACCATGTGTTAACATCTGATCCGGTTTCACTGGGATGGTGTATTGAGAACTTGTGGGCTTGCTCCAAGGCAGCCACTGTTCAGGGGTAGAAGGAGGGCCAGTGGCTCTGATCGCTCAGTCTTTTCTCCACATGATCTTTCAGCATGTTCAGAAAAGGAGCCAAAGGACCTTGTTGCCATTAGTTGAATAGTGATATTAGCAAAAATAAACCGCATGCAGAAGGTAGACTGGCAGACGGCCATCGTCTGGCTGAGAAGTGGAGGCCAGCGAGAGTGTTAAATAGAGTGTAAGTGAGTTTGACAGTTTTGAAAGAAGAGTTTTGAAGAGTTACTGCATACATATGATGCCAAAAAAAGACTGATACATTTTATTTTGTATTTCTAATATCTCTCTCTGCCAACTTTCCAGTGTTGGTTCGGCTTGTTTGTGCTCTTGGCTGTTTTTAGGAAAATATGCAGTAAAATTCCTGCAGCTCTCACATAAACACACATTTAATTATTTGCGTCTAATTGCTCTGCATGCTGAGCAGATATGCGTACACCTTATGTGACAGTCTAATGGGTATGACACTGCTCAACTTCAGAATAAAAAAATTAAATATGGTTTTATTTGACCAATGCTGTGTTATGGGAATTATTTGAGCATGGGTTCAAGCATTTAGACTTATATAGTAGTTCATCTCACGAGTATCCTGGACAAAATAATTAGGATTCATGATATTATCCTAATAATCATCACAATATTGATGAGCTTTCAAAATGGCAGAAAAACATTACATTTTTTTAAGGAACTAATCTTTTTTTTCCCACCACAGATAGGGCAGTTCTTACCTCAATACTTTTTTTGTTAAAGACAATCCAAGCAATCAATCTTAAACAAGATAGTTATCAATCATAAGATCCCCCCGCATAAATAAAAGATACATATAAAAAAGCCAGATTGTTATTTCTCACTAATACCTACAAATTAACTGTTAATATTTCCCGTGCCTGAGTGCATGGAGCGTACAGGGGCTTGTCAGCTCCTGCTTACTCTTCCTTATTCATCTAATGGAGACACTGATGGATAGGAATAAGTAATAGAAAAATAAGAGAAGATAAGAATACGATTTATCAGGCAGTCTTGGATTGATAGATGAAGGATATGAGGGAGTAATATAAGCATGGATGGAGAGTGGAGAGACGTGATACAAATAGAAAAAGAAAGGGAGGAAGGCTGGTACTTGTATGCTGGCACTAGAAGAGAGAGAAGTAGAATAAAATAAGAGACAGACTGACAGGGGAAACGGCTTAGGAGAGTGTTGTAATGAGGTCATACTTGGCCTGGACACCATGCAGAAAGGTAAAAATGATGAACTTCAAAGAAAACTGGCACGGATGCCCTTTTCCTCTGATCTGTATTTTTTTTTTACGGAACAGAAGTCTTAAGGCCAGCTTTTCTTGTTTACTCAAGTGATGGTAAAGGCTCCACACCCAGGAGAGAAAAGGCCACTCTAAGGCTGGTCATTTTCAATCTAGGCTGTGGTTGGTCGACCCTTTCTTGTCGATTGTACCACTGATCCCTGCACAAATTACTGAGGACAAGGTTAACCTTTTTTAACCGTGGCCAGAGAGTGTTTGTGTTTCTTGCGGTGCCTCCATTCCTGCGTGGACTGTTGATCTTGGACGGGTCTGGACATTATTTCAGGCCTAGCTGTCCAAGCATGGTGTCATTACATTTCAGTGCTGGCTGTCTGGACGGCTAGCTCTCAGGCCTGCTGCCAAAGCTGTGTGGTGCCAGACTGTAGTGGCTGCATGGAGGCTTGTGTCTCCCCCAGAAAGACAGTCAAAGTCAGTCAGTCAGTCAGAATGCAGGCTCAGGTTAGCAGCATTGCACATTGATGGCTAGTCTTTATTGGCATTATATTAATGTGTGGTCTAAAGAAAGACACGTTGCAAATCCTGGGTAATTCCAGACTGGATAAACTTTTAGGGAGTAACTTAAAAGATACAACTTTTTAGATGTTTTGTATTCTGGCCAGTTCTCTATGCTATCAAGATATCTACTCTAATCTTTACTCTGTTTCTGTTCTGTCATTACACATTTAACAGAATATATTATTTATACCAATCACCGGCTGGTTGTCAAGGAAATCTGCATCAATAATGCTAAAAGTTAAAAGAAAAAGTTTTGGGCATATAAAATGTATATGTCACGGTGAGTTATATGTAAAAAAACTGTTTCTGTTGTAAGTGTGACCGGGTTCCAAAGCTGTCTTAATGAGGTGCGTAAAGACAGCTAATCTAAAGTTTACACAACTCTGTCCGAGCTGCAGGCTAACATTGATTACACGCTGACACATCGATGGCCCCGGGGCCTCATTTAGGCTCTAACGAATGTACATACAGTATGTACACACACACATAGACACACTCACATCCTTCACACCACATATGTGTTATCTCTCACACACTCATAATCTAGTGTTTGCTTGGCGGAGGAAGAAGTAGGGGCATTGCCCTCGGAGCAGGATAAACACATGCAGAATGTGTGACACAAGTAGTCCCCCCCTGGACCTTGAGTATGTCCAGCAGGCGCCAAACTACTGTACACCAGTGTTGGGCAAGTTACTTCCAAAATGTAATATATTACATATTACTTATTACTCTCTTTCGAAAGTAATAAGTTACATTACAATATTACTGTCTCTGAAATGTAATGAGTTACACTACTTTGGTTACTTTTTAGTTACTTTCACCAAAATAACCGCAAAAGAATAGCTAGGTATTTTAAATGCTAAAATGTAGTTTAGTGCAGCTCATTATGCATCCAGTGAAGGGCAATGTGGTATAGCATAACAACTGTGCAGGCCCTTAAGGCTACTAACAACTTGTATTACAGGGCTTAGTTGAATACTCGATTCTGATTGTAAATTCTTAACATGTGACACGTTGTTAATACAGCAGTACAGACCGCTGTCAAGGACTATAATGAAGCTTAACATATTGTAAATCAAGGCAAATATTATTTAAACCATGCTCATGGTTTGAAATGGCAAACATTGAAAGGCAAAAGTATTATTAAAACCATGTAGCCTACTACATCATCACCTTGGTCCCATCATATACGCTGGGAAGAGAATATTTACTGTGCTTGAAAACTGGTATCACATCATCATGTGAGGTTGACTTTGTGACCTGGAGAACAATTCAGCTGCAACATCAGCTCGTTGATAATAAGCTTGGGATATGAGATATTTTTGTAGCCATTCGTGGTGAAGGCATCTGTGCTATTGTATGCATTATTTTTGACCCAACATTTCTCCAGGCATGTCAGAATATGGTACTATTTTCACATGAATATTCTAGCCATTGTCTATTTTTATACCACAAGCTGCAAAATGACCGCCTTACCCCACTGTACAGGCGGGTAGTTGTTTAGATATACCTGGCACCTGTTCGGGCGACGAAGACTGCTGCTCCGGAGCTGGCGAGTCAGGCGGGAGTAAGCTAGTGTCCACAACGGAGGGTAACGTGATGTCCGCATCTGACCTGTTGCTACTGTCTGCAGTAGATGCAGTGTTGCTGGCGTTTAGTGATGGTTGCTTTAACCATTTTCGTATAAATGATTATCCACAGATCAGATGTGTGTCACTGCTGTGGAAGCACTTTGGAAATGATGCACGTGCAGCGGAGCAGGTCACGCGCACCTGACACAATTTGTTGTTAGTATTTTTCGCTACGTTCTCTTTTTTGAATGGTTGCATAACGTTCAACTTCCCCGAAGATCTCGACGCGAAGCCTGAAGGGTAAACACCAGGTTTACTAATCTACCCGCACAATTTGTCCGGTGTCGGAATGTCTCGCTATGTTAGTACATTCTTAAAAAACAAAACACCATTTAATTTCGGGTTAAAATGTGTTGTAACTGCGTTACTGAGCATTGTAACGGGTAATATATTACCCATATTTCATTAGTAATGCGTTACATTACTTCGTTACAGCAACAAGTAATATATTACTGTAACTCCGTTACTTTTGTAACGCGTTACACCCAACACTGCTGTACACACACACACACACACACACACACACACACACACACACACACACACACACACACACAATGAAACATACACACACAATATTTTGTTGCATAAAGATAAACATTTGAAATGAGAATATTCTTTAAAACTCTTTCTCTTTCATGTCTAAACGAATACACAGTGACACGTTCACCTCTAATAAAGCTGATTGCCTCTGAGTTGTACAGTATCTGTGCTTCCAGCCATGAAAAGTGAAGCCAAAACATTAGGTGGGGGAGATGATGATAGCCCGACAGCACCCACTCATTACCTGAGAGAGTTTCAATTTCCCCTTTGGATAAGAGCTACAATGATTACTTGACAGAATAATAATCGTCAACTTACCTGATAATCGATTAAGACAAAGATTGCCTCTCAAATGTTATGATTTCCTTCTTTTATCTTTAGTCCATCATGTTATCTGAAAATGTTTGTTTTGCCCTGACAAAATAATACTTTAAAAGTCTCCTTGGTCTTTGAGAAATCTGTAATGGACCTTTTTTTCCACTATTTTCTGATATTTATAGACCAAAGGTTATTTGAGAAAATAATCAACAAATTAACCAACAATGAAAATAATACTTAGTTGCAGCCCTTCCCTCGGATATGCTGCACTTTGACTACTGGGGAAGAACCTTTCGTTCATTTTATTGTAATAATTATCTTTTTAGTCCAGGAGAAGACTCTTGGAGTTCAAAATCCACGGTCATCTTCAGAGTTCTAGGGTCAGCAGGAAGGATGTGTTTTAACAGAGGGGCTTAAACTCAGGTCCTCCGGTCAAAGAGCAGTCTTAATACTCTCTACCCTACACCTCCATTTTTCTCCTTTCAAACCTGAGCCCTGTTTTTGATTAGCAACATTGGTTCATAGGAAGTGGTCATAACCCTGATGGCCTGCCTATGAGCGGCGTCCGGTGTTAAGCAAGTATTTGAAAGTAGGAATGGGTGGGAAGATGGAGAGGAGCGTGGCGAGGTGTCAAGGCCTGAAGCCTCGGCTCTGACCCTCTCACTCCCTCCCCGACCCTCACCACTCCTCTTCCCCCCGACCCTTGAACCCCCGACCCCGAGGAGCAGCGACCTCCGAGCGGCGTGTCAGTGAACATTCGCTGGGCCCAGCAGGAACGGGGTCTGGAGCTGCTCAAAGTGAGGAGGGGGGGGCACTTCTGGAGGACGGAGTGAGCGGAGAAGCAATGAAAGATGTTTATGTGAGCAGCGGATGTTTGGATTGAGTAAGAGAGGGAGATAGGGCCTTCTGCTCAGTATTACTGTTGGGGTTAATAGAGCATCTTAAATCTGCTACCCATTCTGCTCAGCGAGGGGACAGTGGTGCTTCAGAGCGGTGTCACGCTCGAGTGGACAAGTGTTCCTTTGCGTAACTGTTCTGTAATTGGGCTATCACACTGATAAAGAACATGAGGAGGCCCAGAGAGCTCGGAGGGACAAGTTATTAATGAACTATCAAACGTTTAAATATGTTCACTTTAATCCCATCAAGGCACATTCATTCTTCATGGACCAAATGTAACCCTATGTGGAAGATTCACAACATGTTTACATCTATTAAAACCCATTTCCCTGTATGGTAAAACTCACACTGCGGATTTTCTTAATTAAAAAGTTGATATCAAACATGTTTCAATTAGATAACTTAGCAGTTGAGAGAAGGGGAACGACACAGTGGTTAGGGCATTACTGTGCAGGGAAATGGGGCTAATAAATAAAATATGAATCCGCAGGATAGTTTGAAAAAAGAGGGAAAGTTAAAATATGAATATATTTGATGGAGATTACTGGTTGTGAGAGCTAAGGAGCCTCTGGGCTTTATGTTTATTCCCAGCTCCCCTATTTCCTCTGGCTTCCTTTTCAGGTAGTGCCTGTGCTTGAGCTAGATGCTATAGTGATACATAAATGGTTGGAAAATTCACTTACTGTACATCTACCTAAACACATGAGATTATTTGAATGTTGCTGCTGTCCTGATTTTACCTTGCACTGCAGCTGGATACTGCCAATATCACAAGATCACAAGAAAATCTGTCTTGTCAGGCTTTAAGTGACACATTAGTGTCTTGTGAGGAATATGGCACATCAATTTGACTCCTTTGTTTACTTCTGTAACATAATTACATCATTATGTAACACTCACACTCTTGTTGGTGAGCACTCCAATATATTGTTTGTGATAGGCTAAGGGGCAGGACAATTCTAAGTAGTTGACCAATCACAACAGAGCCGGCCAGCTAACCAATCAGAGCAGACTGGGCTCTGGATTCAGACAGAGGGTGAAAAGAGATGATGCAGCACAGGCAATAAGGGGAAAATAAAGATCTGTTTGAACATTAAAGCATGGAAACATGTCACAGTAGAGGCACAAAATACAATTTTTACATAGAAAATGCATTGATTTTCGCGCTATTGATCTTGCACGTAAACATAAACATGACGTTTTGCTATAGAGTCCACAGATTATATTGGTATAAGTTTCATCACTGTGCGATCATAACTCACTGTTAACCCTGTGTTCTAGTATGATAAATAAAATAACATTGTACCGTTACCTTGAAAATCAATGCATTCTAATAGCGGGTACATTTTACCCGTTGGCGGTTTTAGGTTTACAGCGACCCCTGGCAGTTCTAGTGTTAAAACAACAGCAATGCCTCGAAAGGAAGTACATGCTGCACCAGCATCAGTTATAAATTATAACTGGAGTATTACTTTATCAAAATAAGAGCATTGAATGGAATTAAGGGTGTTTTTTCCCCCGCTCCTCTCCCAACTAGTTTTGAAAGTTTGATTTACTAACTGGCACTGTTGATCTGATTGGTTAAAGGTGGCCCTTGATAGATGGTGATCGTTTCTACTGATGGCTTCTCAGATGTTTTTCTGTAAAAAAAAAACTGCCTTTTAACTCGTGTTTTCTATGATCAATGAAAACATTTTAACTGATTACAGCAGCAAAAGTTGGTTTTCTGATCACATCCAGCCCATAAATAGCCAAGATTGCTTTGTAGACTGGGGATTCTTTTAACATCTGGCAAAAGAGAAAGACCTTTTGTTTGCAGCATTACATCACAGTTTTGCAGCTTTTTCAGTTTTTGTCCAGTTATCCCAGTTTATTAGGTGATCAGGTGGGATTAAGCAGTATTTAGGCAAATATTTTAGGAATTATGCCGAAATATTGGCCCTTGCATCGCTCGTACCACCTGGTTGGTCAGCTGCGAGCCACATGGGTATTGTCATGGGGAGCAGTAGTGGCGAGTGGGAGGCCCCTGAGCTCTATTAATACCAAATCTTACTCGCTCCTGTTCGACTGATGTGTCGCCATGGGCCTGGCGAGGGTCCGATCATTGCCTGGCCTGAAGTTTATTCTCATCTGCTTCCTCTTAGCAAGGCCAGATTCAGGATTGCGCCAGAATAGCAAACGGATTGAACGAAATATGCGGTTTTACTCTTCAGAAGGCACGGTATGAATGCAAAATAGTAGGCATTTTGCAATTGGTGTAAAAGCAGAATGCTTAGAGGAGGCTTCGCTAATAGCTAAGGAGAGAGATAAAAGCTTTATAAGAGGGCACTAAGAATGACAGAAGTTCTGATAGAAAATGAAAGACTCCTCAATTCTGACTGGAGTGGGAGATGATTAGAGCTCACAGTGGGACCCATTTACATTCACAAACAAATTGCAGTATATCTTTTTCATGTTATATTAGCTGTAGTTAATGCTCCCCGCTGTGCCACCTCTTGCATGTCCTCCTGGCGCCAGCCGTGGGCAGCTTGGCTCAACCTCTCACTCCTGGAGGCAGCGGCTTTAGAGTCGGACTGAGGGGGCATCATATTTTATTCTCAACCCATTTTTCCGTCTGACTCTCCAGAGGTCCATTGTTAGCTGCTGAACACGCGCACTTCTTATATTAGCAGCGTTTTCACTGGTCTGATGGGACCTGGCAATGCACGACACAGGACCTAATGAAACACTGAGTCTGGCAGACCAGCGGGGAGCAAGGCCCCGTAAACAAGGGCCAACTAACTCACCGTGGCTCCAGGTTTAGGGCGTAGCGGAATTAGGGCCTTGAGGGGAAGAAAAATGCTCCTGCTCCTCCAACAGTTTCTTGGAATAATAGTGTATCCTTGCCAAATCATTCAAGAGGTTAACTAATAAGAATGAGGAGGACAATAAAGACAGTGTTGTGGTGTGACTCTGCTCTGCTCTTCTTTACATTCTCATGTTTGTGATTCAGGAGACCCCCGGGTGCTGAAGGACGTGGGCAGAGCTCTGGTGCTTTACAGACGGGCCGTCATGCCGTACGCCGCCTACTCCCGTAAACGTAAAGGCTCCAGCGACGAGGCGGAGGTGCAGCAGTATGGCGGCTTGGTCGGCCAGGACTGCATCGAGAGGATCTTACTCTACCGCACCTAAAACACACCACTGTACCTTTCAATCTCACGTGAATACACACCTTCCAGCAAGCTGTGTGTCTCTCGTACGTCTGTGTGTCTCCTCGCTGTCTGTCAAAGTGCTTTCTGCTTCCAGTAGTCTCACCGCGCTTAGCTGGTGTAATGCAGTGGCCAATAATTATCTATGTATGTAGCCATTCACCCATTGGCCTCATTCACATTTATTTCAAAAAATAAATATATATTCATCAATATATCCTGCATTATCCATTCTTAGTTCTTCTTCTTCCTTCTGTTTGATTTGACTCCCAACAGGGACCTGTACCTTGGATGTTATTTAGATTATTATTTTCTATTCTCAGCCCTTAAGCAGTGATGTTCCTGATGATGTCATATGCAGGTGACAGCTCTCCTCCGAGCTGACTCAGGTTCAGCCATATGTCAGCGTTATCACTTGAGGAGCATTTTTTCTTTTGAATGTTCAGTGATTTTTGAAGGTGGTTTTTACTTTGCTTACATTACATCCTCAATCTTCTCTACACAGCACCACTCAATAATTGTTTATCATTGGAACATTTTTTAAAGTTGTATTTGCTTTTCTTTTAATATTGACAGTATTTTTTTGTTTAACCGAATAAAGGGGTTGTCTATTCCATGCTTGGACTATGTGGCTTTTCTTTGAATTCTAATTTTGGAACATAACTCTGAATTCACCAGTGGAATTATCTTTGGAACAGTATTGCATTGGGGATAATCTTTTGGGGAAGGCAATATTCCCAACATTTCTGATGAGAAATTTTGCACAAACATCAACTTGGACTTAGGAAAGTACTGAATACAATTGGGATGTCAATGGTCAAGGTCACATCAAAAAACAAGTTTTTTGGTCATTTAGCTCAGTAATAGATATGCATACTATGACACTTTGGACAGACATTTATGTAGACTGCAACTTCACTATTTTGTGGAGGCTTACAACCATGACGTGGTAATTCTAGTGACACATACAGTAAGTAGTAAGCTTATGTCTCCCAAAAACACATGCACACCCAGACATGAGTGCTTGAGTTGAGACTTGTGAATCGGGCCAACCAACAGGTGTCAGATATACGCGCTGCAGAGCACAAACGCTGATGCCCTCTAACAGTGTCAACCATATGGCTGATCTGGTGCCAGCAGAAAGGCTTACTTAACTTACCTATTCAACAGATTTAACAGGCTAGTAATATAGTATGATATTGTATACGTAAACCTACATTTCTGTTTTGTTTAACAATTGTTGATGCACTTCCTTTGTATTTTAACGGGAACTTCAAAGAGCCCATATTATGCTTTTTTTTGGTTTTCCCTTTCCTGTTATATAGGTTTTTGTGCAAGCAAGAGCAAAACTCCTGCAACTTTTAAACCTTGCCTTTATAGTAATATTATGTTTTTTTGGTATTAAAAGTAAAGGAGTTTACTTTATCTGTGGTGGTTACAGTGCAATAGAAACTGCTAGGACAGTAGTTGCTGTATTTCTTTTTTGTCATTGTAGTGACATAACGTTTTTTTTATAATACAAAAGATGTTTCTTAGTGTTGGTTGTGCTCCATCTTTGTACATGGACAGTGGAGGCAGGATATCAAGTTGTGTTATAAGGCCATCAACATACTCTGGTTTTGTATGTGTTCTCTAAGCCAGGTCGGTGGATGCTCACCTCGAAACACCCACTCATAGAACTAACGGAATGAGAAGTTTAACAGCAGACTTTTAAATGTCAGCTTGACCCTTCCTGGACTTGTATTTGTGCAGCGGCTCTGACCTGCCACCCATTCTGCCAGGTCTGCCTGTCTGCACCCGATCTTGTGAAAACAGTTGAGAGAGTCAGTCTATCCAGTTTAAACTCAACCTGGGTTTTAAGGGCAGCCAGTGTCTTCAGGAATTAGGACAGATTGACAGGCTAATTCTCCGAGAAGGGAACACTGATGCTGGCTAGCGGCCATGTTGGATTTACTGTTTCTCTCCCACATTAGGCATGCTTCTCCTCGGACTTAATGTGCACACACACACACACACACACACACACACACACACACACACACACACACACACACACACACACACACACACACACACACACACACACACACTCTCACTCCTGGCACTGTCAAGGGTAGTTAGTCTTGGTTGACGCAGCAAATAAGGACTTGTGCCAGTGCTGTGGTGGACCTCTTTCTGTCAAAACAAGTGGCCGGTTTGTTTTATAATGAGTCCACAATGCTGCGAGACTCAGCATGGCAGCATTTAGACATTACGCTGATATATAATTTTGTCAGTGCTCATAATTCTTATTAAGTATGAGGTCTATACTGACCATGCACCGCTGCTGAAATACCGTTCAGCCAAAGGTCAGCTTTCAGAGAATAAAGGGGCCTGCAGAGAGGGCTTTATTTTCATGTCAGACCTGAGTCACAGAGATGGTTTAAACACTTGATGGTTTATTTTAGGCTGCGTTGGTGCCAGATGGGTGGGGGTTTGTCACATTGGAAAATAAAGGGACTGCCAAAAAGCTGGGAAAGGAGAGTATGACACTGTGGTAAGATAACCTTAAAGATGGGGTAGGTAAGTTTGAGAAACCGGCTCGAGATACACTTTTTGTTATATTCCATGGAATGCTCTTAACATCCCGATAGGAATGAATATCTTAAGTGCTTTGACAAAAAATCCATAAAAAAATGTCAGCTGTGGAAGCCGTAGTACTGTAAAAAGCACATCCAATCATTTTAGCCGGCCCGGCTAAAATAACTGGATGGCCTACCTGCCTGTCAGCTTTCCATCTGTGCACAAACTTATCTCGTGCCCTCCATGGTCATGTGCACATTCGTGTGTGTTGGAGGAGGGGCTCTGTAAGGAAGTGGCAGATTTGTTCCGACCGATTTTAAGTATGCACTGTAAACAAGTTAGACATGTCTTTAGATTTTTTTAAATGTGACCAATGTATAGGAGTTGCAATTGCAGTTTCGTTGATACACTTTAGATGTTGAAAATGTCAGTAAAGGTCAACGAAGTGTCAGTTTAAGAAAGCAAACAATTATCGGTAACACTTTATATTAAGGTACACAAATTAACCATCAACTAGTTGTTAATTAACATGCATATTAGCAGTAAATTGGCTCTTTATTAGTCATTATAAAACACTTATTAATGCCTTATTCTACATGACCATATTCTACAAGTAATAAGCCATTAGTTGAGAGTTTTTCCTCAATAACCCTCCAGTTAGTGCTTATTTATTGCAAGTAAGGAAGTTATTGTACATGAGTTTGGGTCTTAATATGCTCTGCTCAATATGGGCCTAATAAGGCAGTAGTACCACAAGAATAGTAATTCCCCCATAATAAGACTTAACAAATATGATCTATTCTTATGTAACAAGACATGAAACTATAAGTGTTAATTGTTTCTAAATAACTCAAAATTAGGTATTTCTATCCAAGAATATGTTCCCTATTTTAAAGTGAAGTCTTGTTCATAACCAATAAGCTAGTAGTTTGACTCTAATTAGGTATTTCTATCTAAGAATATGTTCCCTATTTTAAAGTGAAGTCTTGTTCATAACCAATAAGCTATTTGACTCTAATTGATCTGAACAGGTTCCCTATTCTAAAGTTGCCTCCTCTTCACACTTTGTAAATACATTATAGCACACAACTACTGAAATGAACCTCAACAGTACATGAAGTAGACACACGTTCAAATATCTGTTTTATTAATGAACAACTAAAGAGAGGTTCAGACACATACCAAAACATGTCAAGTTTCTCCAAGGCTGAGAACACATGCAGCCTGTACTTTTTAATAAAAACAGATTTTGAACATATTTTATGTATTTGTGATCATACTGTGTGACCTGCTTGTATGTACTTACACACTAGGTGTACTGTTCTCTCTGTGTTGTACTGTCTCAGTGTGAACATAGATTAAACAGCCAGCCAAACTATTTTGAGAGCCAGGGAATGAGCAGCCATGCTCCTTTATTGACTTATTTGCAGTCCACTGATATTCAAACGGAGTGAAACTATAAAAAAAAGAAGTTACAAGGCACTTAATGATCTCATACATGCAACTGTGTAACATACACAGATTGTCACATAGGACTGCAATAGCGTGAATGCTAACTAATTTCTCATTGTGTTTAAACATCTCCAAATGTCATCACATAAACACAATACATGTTACTAATCCTTACAGTGTAAGTGTAAGGCTCACACTTACACTTACAGCCATTGCTTTCTGACGGAATTGACCCTTTTACTCTTCAGGTTGCATAGGGAAAATTAGTAGTAGTCTACTAATGGATGTCTACTGCCATTCTATTCAGTTCATGTTCTCCTACGGCACCCGGTTTCCTGTCTAACCTTCAGTAGCCTACACATTTTACAAAAATATAAATGTGCAAATATGAAATATACAGGTCAATATCACCTTGCTATTGGTAGCTGAACTGTCAATACCCCAAAACATATTCTTAGATATAAATATCTAATTTTGAGTTATTTAGACACAATTAACCCTTATAGTTGAATGTCTTGTTACAAGAATAGATCATATTTCTTAATTGTTATTATGGGAGAATTACTAATCTTGTGGTACTACTGCCTTATTAGGCCCATGAATGTAAGGGGGAAGGGAAGGTCAATCGGTTGTGATTCAACTCTTCCTTGTTTGGTTGAAAGAGACACACCTGATGGAGACATGCACTTTTCTAGTTTAAAGAGTGAAGCAAGAAACAACTGAAACAGAACTTTAAATGAAAGGTTAAATGTTAGTTACTGTGGTAGTGCGGGATTAAATTAATAAAGTTTGTGCACTGTTTATGTTTGAAGTAATTGTACCGCCATCCTTTCTCCCGCAAAACTTTCCCTAATCCCTCTTCTATCTGCCGTGGTTTTCTCACACATGTACTGTGGCCAAGTGAAAATGCCAGGAGACTCTCAGAGCAAAGAGGATGTGTCAGCGTGAAATACTATGGGAAGGATATGCAGGTCTGTTAATGAGGAAAAAGAGACGCCATTCCTGACGTATTTCCCTTTTTCCAAACCTCAAATCCAAACTTTCATGTGTAATCATGTCAGAGAAATATGGAATAATTTCCCTCAACTGTTTGTGCAAATGTCTCTAAATACGTGCCATTTATTATTTAGCTTTTGTGGTAAATAACAGGGAAAAGTGTGTTTAGGAAAAGGAACATTTTAGCAGATTTGATCTTGTTTTAAATATCCATTTTCCTTTACAGCAACACAAATGTTTGTCGAAGTAAATGTGTCATCCACCAGCGTCGCCTGATCACATCCGCTGTACAGTACGTGAGTACATGACGTTGTCTTCCTGTTTGTACATTTATAAAACTATCTGTAGAAAGTGAGCTGGTCCCTCTCTATTTCAGTCCTTCAGTTAATCTTTCTGCAGTGCACGCAAGCTTTGTTTCATCGTACCCGGGGGCAGAATGTAAACATGGCCTCTGCCCACGGTGTTATATATGTGTGTGTGTGTGTGTGTGTGTGTGTGTGTGTGTGTGTGTGTGTGTGTGTGTGTGTGTGTGTGTGTGTGTGTGTGTGTGTGTGTGTGTGTGTGTGTGTGTGTGTTTACTCTTGTTGAGCGTGGGCTGCTTGTTTGGATTGGCTCCCCGGACAGTGTGAATTTACAAGTTTGTTTTTTTATTCGCCCATGCTCACAACTCTGTCCATGATTTTGGTCTGTGTGTATGTCTGTTGTGATGCAGACGTGTATTATTGGCTCATGTTTGCCTTGGCCCCCCGGCCCCCCAAATCAGCGGAAGCTCCCAGGCCAGAGGAAGTGCCGGGCTCCTTTGTGAGCAAGGCCCCCCCGGATTAAGCGTATCGCACCCTAAATGCAGGCCCTTTCTAATGGGGATTATCTGAGGGACCGGGGGGCGCCCACTCCCACTGGGGCCCTGTCATCCAAATTCAACACACCGTCACCAGACCACTCCCTAGCCCCCTCGCTAGGATACAGGACATGATGGGAGGCATTGTGCCCCCAGAGACAATGCTAAAGTGATTAGCCGGAGTTATTAAGGGACCGTAGAAAAAGCATTTTGACATGGGGCTTCAAGTTGATCCAACTCGCTGTGGGACGTGGTGAAAATATTCAAAGCATCAGGTTGTTGTGTACATATTTTTAGTCAGTGATGCTGGCATGAGGAAAACAGAAAAGTATTTAAGCGTCGCTAGTGTATTTTCAAAATAGTTAGAGTTCATTTTGTGTGTAGTAGTAGTACTGTCAAAATGATGTAGTTCATAAGAAGATAACGTATTAACTCTTATTAATATAATTATATTTACGGTTTCTTACTTTGTGATGGCTGAGGTTTGCACACTGCAGCCTAAAACTGTTTATCCTTTGTAACTTCTTAATGTGCAATTCAACATTCAATTTAGTTTTTTTATAATTTTTAGATTAAGAAGGAAATCCATCCATCCATCCATCTTCTCCCGCTTATCCATGGTTGGGTCGCAGGGGTAGCAGTTCAAGCAGAGAGCCTCAAACTTTCTTAAGAAGGAAATGTGTAGTGCAAATGTGTTAATAAATCAGATTAAGTGTTGACATAAAAATAAAAACCCACTTGTGTTTTTATAAAATACAATGCCTTCTTAAAGGTTAAACCTTTCTGAATAATGGCCTCCTTATAAAAAAATACTTGACTCTCAAACAAGCTGTTCGGGGCCCCTTGTCACGTTTCAGATGTCTAAGAGTTGTTAGCAGTTCTACCAAAAGAGACATTTTCCCTCTAACAATCAGTCAGTTTATTGCAACAATTGCTTCAGGCTTAAAGATGAGAAACTATTCAATATAAAAAAAGAAAGAAAAAACAGAAATATAGCACACTTTTAAAGATGAATACAAATGTATCTTGCACTTTGTTTTCTCTAAGCTCCGACCTCATTAATCATCTCATGACCCCACAGATTTATGTTGTGACCCTTTGGAGGGGCCTGACACCTGAGCCGGGAGCCACCGGACTAAATGAACTGTATATAAAATAGTTAAAAGTGGCTCCAACTCCACCTGCTGTAAAATACTGCTTATTGATGCAACAACTTATTTAGTCAGTGATAACAAATCCCTGTCAAGCCCAGTGTCCAAGTACTTTTTCTTGTGATATTTTAGTACATTATTATGATAATACTTTCGTGCCATGCCTTTAAAGGACATGTAATAGAACATCAGCTTATAAAGGGAGTATTTTGCATGTGATCACTAGCGGTTAAACTATAACCGGGAACAAAAGTGATTCACTGATTCATCATGATCAATTCATTGTGTGAAAGGTGAACCAGGGTGCACAGGCATGAGAAGAGAGCCCCCCTGGTGTTAAAGCACTGCTGCGTCGGCATGGAGACACAGACAAAGACTGCAGGGAGATAAATGTTGTCATCATATGAACTCCCCCCCTCTATGGTGTTACTGCTTCTCTCCCCCTACAGGTCTTTACCACATTAATGTCTCTCTTCTGTTTACTCCTCCATTGTGTTCGCCGCTGCTCCTCTGGCATAGACTTGTGCATCTCTTTCTCCCGGAGGCAGTCATACATATTCCCACTGGCATTAGAATACTAATGTGTCAGGGTGAAAGGAGTAGTGCTTTCTGGTGGTGGTGGGAGTCGACCCATCTCTCAATATGTGCGCTGTCTTAACTGTGGAATGTAAATCTTCTTTTGATTGCTCTCTCTCTCTGCCTCTCCTTTAACTCCACTCGTGAAAAACGTTCCGTGTCTCCGTCCACTCTATTGGATAGGGGAGATATATTTTCCAGAACAGTTAGAGGTGAGAGTCATGATCAACACCAACCGCCTCCTAAACTTCTACACCCACCAGTTTTTGGCACATGAAAGCCAGCTTAGCCAATATTTGCAGAGCTCTAAATCTTCGCCTGTTGAATGCTGTTGTTGCTTGTAGAAGGGAGGGCTTGGCATCACCACGGCAACCTGCTGGTTCTGAGGGGGAGCTGGCCCATGAAGGAGAACAGAAAATGTCTGTATAATTAACATTATTAAAACAATGAGATTTATGGCCTATGTAGGCTACAAAACTCCCGAATGTTAAGTCGTTGCAGAAAAACCGATTCAAACTACTTCAGTTGTTTTTCCTCACTGTGACGGTAATGTTGTTCTCTTTATGGAGTTGTTGTGGTATACATTAATTTGCTGTGGAAATGTTGTATGCAAATTCTTAGGAAATCTCTGATGATTATCTTAAAAAACAAGACCTTTTTAAAGTTCCTGCACAAGAGGCACCTCAGGACCTCACTTTCCCCACATCCCGTTTAATGCTTTAAATGGCCCTAAATTTAACTAATAAAGGATCCAATCTTTCCCCTAATATTTTTGCACTAATAACAATTGTTTTTTATTTTTGAATGTTCTTAATTGGCTACATTGGCTAAAGAGGTATTTGTTGCACCATATCACTTGAAATAGAACACTTGGATTCTTGGATTTATGTCCTCATAGCATGACTGACATATATACTTATAATTTCCATAAATGTATATTGATGTGAACAGCCTACAAACATATAAAAAAACATAAATCACTGGCAGATCATTTGCAGAAAGAATTCTACCTCCAAAGTGTTATACAGCTGTACAGCATCACCCAACCCCCCCCCCCCCACCCCCACCACCACCACCACCACCACCAGTTTGAGAATCCTCCACACATGAGAAACCATTCCTGATTAGCCACGCATTCGAGAAATGTCAGAAATGTCAGAAATGTTTCATGCGTCTTGTCTCAGCTCGATGGTGTAGTCAGATGTCCGTACGGGACTGATAAAGGCTCCGGGCCGGGGGGGTGCCAGTGTTTTGTTTGAGAGGATGAACCATCAGCCAGCCTCTGCTAATGTTTCCAAGAATCATGCTGACCTGAGACATGTCCATCACCCAGGAGAACACCACCTGAACTCCGGTTCCCCAACAGCCCATGGGACCATGTTAGGCCATTTGCAGAAACACTTAAAGGTGGGGTATGTAATTTTGGAGAAACCAGCTTGAGTGCGCTACAATTTGAAAGTACACAACCTACAAAATCTGCCTCTTCCTTCAGACTTCCTTACAGAGCCCCTCCTCCAACACACACGTACGCGCACATGACCAATGAGGGCACGAAATAAGTTTGTGCATAGATGGAAGGCTGACAGGCAGGTAGGCCATCCAGTTATTTTAGCCGGGCCGGCTAAAATGATTGGATGTGCTTTTTACAGTACTACGGCTTCCACACATGAATTTCTTTAATGTATTTATTGCCAAAGCATTTAATATATTCATTGTATCGGGATGTTAAGAGCATTCCATGGAATATAACAAAAAGTGTTTCTGAAATAAATTACATACCCCACCTTCAACTGAACACATTTTTTTATATCTGGCAAAAAAGAGGGCACAGGTCGTCAAACTGCCTGGCCTGGGACTGCAGTGGAAAAGGGTGTGTCTGCTTGTGAAACTAAGGAAATATGGTCGGGTGGGGTAGTTCCAAATTGAATTGGAAAAAGACTTCAGCTGGGAAAAAGGTGCAGGGGCCATTTTCATGGACTGATTTTACATGTTGATCAATATTGACCTATGCTTTCATCTTTCACCCTTTAAATAACTCTTCATATGCTTTCACAAGCTCACAATTGAACTGCTGTCGGGACTTAAACTTGAAACTGAGGCTTCAAATGCTTTCACAACAACAGAAACTTCCAATTCCTTTCACTACTTACCCCTTACAAGGGGTAAGGAAACTGACATTTAAATGTCATTTGACACTTCCATTTCCATTGTTGATTTCAACTGAACTGACATTTGTTTTGCTTTTCCAATAGGGGTAGTTCCGGCTCAGGGCTACTTTTTCACCTTTTGTCTGGCCCTACAAAATCGAGGTTCTTACCGGGCCAACAACCGGGCTGAATATGCTAAACTAGATGCGTAAATACTCGACTGCTGATTGGTCAGAGAGAATTGCTGGCAAGGGGGCTAAAAAGGCTACAACTAGTGATGTTACGTATTGCGCCGAGGCTTCGGAGCATGTGTCGAGTAATCCCCGAAGCTTTTTGTGAAGCTTTTATCGAGGCTTGTATCGTTTTGGGCCAGTGACGTCATCGATGACAAACGAAGCCTCGCTGCCTGTCGATACCACGTGACTACTTCAGGAAGCGATTCAGATCGGTTGAACCCATAGGTTGAACCATGGTTGAACCACAACGCTCATATTACCCATGATTGTATAATAAGAACCATATTACCCCTCCTGTACCCGGGCCCGGTGACACGATGGAATTAAGAGAGCTCAGACCCTCACTTATATAGAGGTCGGAACATGTCATAAGTATAAATAAATAAAAGCATGAATAAATGTATGAATAAAAACATGAATAAATACAGGAATACATAGTGTGCAGTGTTTTCAGGTAGATCAAGTGTGTGGGCTGTGGCTTAGCTGGAAAGCAGTTGACTCACAGCCGCAGGGTCACTGGTTCAACGATTCGTCAATAAGTCTTTTTTTTTGTTAATAAAAGCTACAGCTAAATTAGATGATGTAGTTAATAAATGTATTCTTTGATATGGTTTAGCCTTTCTCAGGCTACGACATGGTTAAGTTTACGAATATTATTAAGGAATACAAATCCCTCTTTGCAATGTTTACCAGCCTCATTAGGCTTTTCAATCACAATCATTCAACTGGAATGAAAACAATATTGTTAACATGAAAATATAATGTTATGTTCGTTGTTTAGAGTTATTCTAAGGATTTACTCATTGGGAACTCGTTATGAGATAGAGCACACTGTTGAGATGTCCACTCTGCCTGTTTTACACACTTTGACCAACAGGGGGGTTTGTGTTCAAATGAAGCCCATGATGAAGCCTCATGAGATGAACCCTTTTGCGAACCAATTGGCTGGATGGCTGGAAAGCTTCAAAGCTTCATAAGGCTTCATCTCGCAATCACAAGCTACAACTACATGAACATATTTTATATAATATATATAAATCATATTTCAAAATGATGCCGAAGTAACAACATACTGATACCGGTTAGTAAAAACCATGAATTAATGCTTTGACAAGTGTGCAGGCAAGGCAGCAGGCGAAAAACCTTGCATGTTTTTCTGAATAGAGATCGGATCGATCAGGCTAAGCTAACGTTGTATAAGCTCCGTCCACACTCACAACAACGGCCTACAGACATAAAAAAAACAGCGACTGTATTCGCCATGACACAGACAGTCTGTGGTCTGTACTTGTTTAACTTTTGTCTAGTTTCTGAACAGATATGAGGAGCTGTGAGCTCTGAGTGCTAACAGCTAATGGCGGATGTTTTGGTTTTGTGGTTCGCATTGAAGATGACGTCGCGGCAGTTTTACGCAGCGTCGCTCCCCCCGCCGAACAGCCGTTCTCCCTGCCTACACTGCGTTACTATAGTTACTACCCCAGTAACTAAACTGAAATGTCTCCATTGCACTCCTTTCTGAAACGTAATGACATCACTATGTAACAATTGTGCTTCTATTGGCTAGCGCTCCAACACATTGTACGTGATACGCTAAGGGGCGGGACATCTCTAAGCGGCTGCCTAATCATAACAGAGCTGGCCAGCTAACCAATCAGAGCAGACTGTTGCTGCAGCACAGGCAGATGAGCACTTTTTGAACTTTAAACATGGGAAACATGTCACTGTAGAAGAACAGAATACAAATATGATCCTGAAAATGTGCATAATTAGTCCTCTTTCAAATCAACCGACACTTTTTTAAATCAACTGACACCTTTAAAATCATTAAAGACTTTTGTAGATCTTAAAATTGCCCTCAAAAGCACTCATGAGAATGATGTGAAACTATGCAAATCTATTTCATACGTCCAGTGCTGTGAATTCAGGTAACAGCCACTTCATCATTGGAAACCACAATTGTATTAAATATTTGGGTTGATGTGGTTTGCTTGGACACAGTATACGCAGGGGGAGAATTCATGTCTGGGTTTTGACTTTGCGGTCTCTGCATGGCGCCCGTAAATTCGAACCAAATAAGGGTCGTGGCCACATATCATGCAGGCTTCAAGATAGAAGGAGAGATTCACTGATCCCAGAAATCCCCCGTGGCATGCAGCCGCCGTGGCCGTGGCTGGATGGAGGCCCATCAGCGGCTTGCTGAGCTGATCATTCTCACAGAACTTCAAACTGTTCCACACTGCTGGCTGGGGCTGTTGAATGTGCGTGAGTGTGCCGGCTTAAAGTGCTCTCTGCAGGTTTACTGCTGACTTTACTGATGCATGAACGAGGATTCACCAACTATTCCTTCATAACAGCACAAAAACAGCCACATTAAGTAGAAATATTTCAATACTCTTTTCTTTGACATTGTTCCATCAACTCTGGGTCACTGCTTTACAAAGAAATCATGGACCAAAGTCTCTTTCAGCAGTGATTCAAAGGACGCTTGCTCGGGTCAGCATATGAGGCCACAGTGGAGAAAGTTGTTGGCAGAGGGGATTTCTCAGAAAATATCCCCTCCGTCGGTTCGCCGGCCACAAATCCCTGCTTTGGCGAGAGGACTTTGCTGAATTTGCAAGAAAAAGTAGGGGGTAGCAGACGAGAAAAAGGAGGCAGAAAACAGTGGGCTGTCGGACCAATGAAATGCAGATTCTGTATATGTGATTTTCATGTCAAAATAGAAAAAAGGAAAAGATGAAAAATGGAGAGAAATAAACATCATCGGGCTGGCTGGGCCTCTTGTTTCATTTGGCGGATTGAGGCTCAGTACCATTACAGCCAGTCATTACCCAGGAATCCAGAGTTGGGGAAAGGAAAACCAGGCCTTTCCTTTCTCTTTCTCCCTCTTTCTTCAACTCTTACACTTACACAACTTACCTTCTACATACCATACTTCTCTTTGCTCTCTATCTTTTGTTCGTCTATTTTCCCCTGTTGAAGGAAGTTCGTAAGACCCTAAAAGACCCCAAAATGCAGCATGGAGCTACTCTTTCAGCCTGTTAGCAGTTAAGAAGAAGTCTACTGTGAGTGTGGGTTTGTGCACCCTTTCGAAATAGCACTAGATAATTTGGGGTTAGCGTTTATGAGGCATTCCCGTGGCCAATACTGTAATGTGAAGAATAATATAACAAAAACCTGATCTGCAGAGCTGCGGGAAAGGAAATGTATTCGGTCCTGGTCACATTATTAGTATTATTCTTCATGAAATGGGTTCCTTTCTGGTGGGAACGAAGAGCCTCAGTGAACCACGTCGGTCTGTGGCCTCCGGGTTTTACTGTTCAGTAAACAGAGAAGGGAAGAAGATGGTCTACGCCACACATGTAGAAAACCCCAAAAACTTCAGCGCTTCAATCAAAAACGTGTGCGCAGGAAAGCTCCAAAAGCCTGGTGCCAGCTTCACCACACAGGATACAGCAGCTAGAAGCGGGGAGGGGGGGAAGGACGTCTGGTTGGGGTAAAGAGTTTAGAAGTGGTTGTAAGAAAATTGATCTTTTATGCATCCAAGCCACACAAATAATGGAAAATCAGCAGGATGAATGCCATATTTTGTGTTTTAAATTCAATTGAATGGACTTCCCAAAGGCCATAAGACTACTTAATGCCTGAGCTTGTACTATTTTTATTGTTGTTTTAAAAAAGAATGTGTTTTATTTCTTGTAATTGCATTGTTGAGGAACCTGTGACCCAATTTGTTAATTCATTACATACTACATCATAGTTGTGTATGACAATAAACCTTTGAATCATTCTTCAAAATATTGGCAATAGTAATTGGTGTCATTGGATATACAGACAGATGGAGTGAGATACACCCGCAGACAAAGACAGGCAGTCATGCATGACCTGTATTATCCCTGATCACCACACTGGAACCAGGTTGTCGTCTCTACGGAAATTACCATCACAAACTAGACACTGAAACTCACCCTCAGGCGCAGGGAAAGACATATTCATTATGGTTTTAAGATAACACACCATGTGGCTCTTCCAAAATCCATTTATTGCCGTGGTTTTTCCACTGCCTTAACCTGTGTGAGAGTGAGGCTGCCTCTTCAGATTATATCTCATCATCTGATAGAAAGCCTCCTCTGTCCCTCCCATCAGATTCCTCGTAATTCTCCTCTCGTTCCTTGGCTTCAGACAGGGTGAGCTGAGTTCCTGGCCTGCAGAGGCGACTTTCCATCACAGAGACGTGTGTCTGGAGACAGGATCGGGCCTCCTCTAGCTGCGATACCCCACCGTGGCCCTCAATGCAGGTGAGATATGGGGCTGGGCTGCGGTTGATGGCAAATCTGGACAGATGGAGACACAGAAGGTTTCTCATTTCTCTAAGTCCCCTCCTCGAATCCCCTCCTCGACTCCTATCCTCATGTCTTAGTCCCTCCCACAGGAGATGCGAGCACAGGAGTCGAGGAGGGGAACCGAGGAGAGAGGAGGGGAAGCAGCAGGCGTTTAGAGAAATAAGAAATCCTCTCCTCTGAGCGGTCATTTTAAAGAGACGTCCATTAATGATGACAGGAGGCACAGCAGCACTCTGTCTGATGGACAGATGTGTTCATGACGACTTATATATTTACTTTTAATTAATTCACCGTGTGGTATAATGAGACAATCACAGGCTACAGATGCAGACATGCAGACACACACACATACTGTATATATATATATATATATAAATATATAAACAATTTCAGATTCAAACAAGTATGAAAGCACTCTCATAATAACGTAACACAATCAGAGACTGGTATATCCCTGCAAACCTATTAGCCTGTCCAACAATTCTTCATTTTCCGAGGCTAGGAAGGATTCTTGCCTCGCTTCTGAAGCAAGTGACTCGGAAGACATGTGCTACCAAGCAAGCGTCCTCGACATTGAGAAACACCCGAGATGTCCTTCAACATGGCACGCTGAAATCCATTTCCGGGTCCCTACCGGAGGACCAAGGATTCGAGGAGTCGGGGAGGGGAAATTAGAGAATTGAGAAACCTTCATAGAGAACATTAGTCACTGCATCTTTTTTGGAACAAGGTAAGATTGGAATATCAGCAGTCTCACAGTATGGAATAAAACAGACACACTCTTCTGGACATTATACTAATGTAACCTCACCTCACCATAACTTATGAAAAAAAATTGTTACCAAAAACCGTCACAAGGATTTTATTGCCCTCCCTATTAAAGCAAACCCTTCAATTTAATAAAAAATACACACTGACAAAAATACTTTGTATTGGTTTAACACAGCTAATTTGCACTGATTATAATGTCATACAAGGTGCAATTTAAAAACTTCCGACAGTTCAATTGAATGTCAACTTTCTCCTATCACTTGGTGATTTGTGGCATTACAGATACCCACAGAGTGGCCTATAGAACATAATAGAAAAGTTTAATATATGAAGGAAAATGGTAAGTAATAGGGTTGTGGCCCACAAACAGAGAAATCCCTGGTTCAAAATCTAGAGAGAAAGGGGGGGAAACAAATGCTGGCATTTAAAGTACATTAATAGCTCAATTACTGGGATCAATCGCGAAAAGTCCTCCAGAACAGTTTGTACTGTACACTCTGTGTTAGAGATATGGGATATACATGAGAATAGATCTTTCCCTCGTGTCCTGAAAAATAAACCACTTTTCATCCAACATGTGTTATGGTAGGAACTGAAAAGTAAAAACAAATCTGAGCCTGATACTCTGAAGCCAAATTGGTACCAAACACTAAATATCCTGGGATGTTGCAGGACACGGGGCTGTGCTCTGCGCCTCCTGCCAGCGGCATCTGTGTCATTGTGCCAGGGGGAGGGTGGCATCAGTGTCACTCTTTTCACGCCGCCCACCATCCCTTGTGGGCAGATTTAGCATGGTGCATTCTTCCTTTTCAAAGAGTCTTGAAGGCCAAAGGAAAAGACAGAAAGAGACCCTGTTCATGACGAGGTGGAGTCACTGGGCACCGTGCCCACCCTCTCCCCTCCCCTCCTCCCCCACTGCTGCACTGACAAGGGGCAAGAGCGTGGGGCCGGAGCTTTTGTCCGTCATATTAGTGAGTGGCAGGCCCAGACCGTATGATTTCTAATGCATGTGTTTTGTTTTTGCCCGGGGGAGGATGAAGTTGGAGTGGGCGGGACATCAGGGCGTGGGGTGACAGGGCTTGTCAGTCAGAGGCGCTGACAGACAGACGGGCTGTGGGAACGGGTGACAGAGGCCATCCGAGGCCTTCATGGGGTAACTTGGGGGCCTTTTATGGGTTTATCAAACCGCTGACCCCCCATCACCCCGAGCACAGGAAACGCTTTGGCAGATGAATGGAGAGATCATGTCAATGAAGAGGATGGGGCATGGGACAAGAGGCAGGGGGGGGGGGGGTTGATGAGCAAGAGGGAATTGTGGGTGAACTTGGCTGGTTGGGATGGCAATGCAAAAAGAAAGTCCTATTGATTCAACTGTATATTTTAACAGCTTAAAGGAATAGTTTCTTATTTGCTTTTTTGCCAAGAGTTACATGAGAGGAAGCATAACTCGCAGGCGCTCATGGAACTTCACGCTCTTATGTAACTTGTAAAATAAGGAAGCTTGGTCAGTTGGATGTGTCAAAAGATACTCCATGTACCCCTTTGTTTTGCATGGCTGCCTCTTGGACGTATGATGGGAGTAAAAAAGGGAAGTAAGTTAGCTCCTTAATATAAGGAGCACACAGGACATTCACACAGGACACTGCTGTTTGTAAAACCAACGTATTGCGTGTAAATCTGACAAATGTAACTAATGTACAAAAGTTGAACAGATTTTATTAAGTTAAACTTATTTGAACCTACTGACTTAATTAAATTGAGGTGCCGCACATAACTTAAGTCACACATGAAACATCCAACATGTAAGTCATGTAACCATACTTATTTTAACTCAAACTATGATCGTTTCCTGAAAATCATCACATTTCTTTTGACCAATCAAAACCAAATAGTGATGTGACATACCCTTTGTGGCTTAGATTACGCACCTAATGTACCAAATGTTTGTCTAATGCGTAGTCTAGTCCATCAAAAGTTGAAAAGTGACGTCAAGGGGTCCTGATCAAGCAGCTAGCAGCTCGTTAGCTTAGCTTGGTCTGGAAACAGGTGGTAAGAGCTAGCCTGACTCCGTCCAAAGGTAACAAATTCTTCTAATCTTGCCTTCTGCAACAACAACAAAAAAAGTATAGTTCCAAACATGTCAAGCTATTAAACTAGTCTTGTAGATTAAATGACGCACAAAATGTGTTTCAATGTTCCTTCTCTTAAACCTGCTGAGTCACCTTTGTGCCACAGCCAGATTCTGAGCTTGGGGTTAACTGTGCGAGTCGATTCTGGTTCCCTTAAAAACAGCCCTTTGTCTTTTCTCTTCCTCTGCCCAGCAGCTCAGTACAGTGTTGGTAAACAGATCATGTAGCATTGCAGCAGAGAAGCAAGCGGCTGCAGACAGAGCAGCTGGATGATAGAGAGGGATGGCAAAAGTTAGCAGCAGGGAGTCATGAGTTATGAAAGGGAGAGCATTTTAAAGAATCTCAACAGTATGTGAGACTTACTGTATGATTTAAGAGAACTGATTATGCATATAATGTGGGGCCTGGGATTGTCAGATTAAAACATTTGCAATTTTGAGCAAAGATTTTAATCAGTATCTGTCTTTGTGGTTCATCCCTGAAAAAGATCTATGAACTATAAATTCAATATGTATATACAACTCTGCTTTTTATCAGCCCTCCATATTGATTTGTACAAAGCATATCTGAGAATGAGTCGGGTATAAAAAAATAACACAACATCAATCTCCTGTTCAAAGCGTGTGGGGCTGAACACGTTTATATGAATTTGACCTGTGACCTCTATAACTGAGTTTAAGAGCAGTGAAAGTGAGCCGCCCTGGCTCTGTGTGTGTGTGTGTGTGCGTGTGTGTGTGTGTGTGTGTGTGTGTGTGTGTGTGTGTGTGTGTATGTGTGTGTGTGTTTGTGTGTGTTAATCTTTCTGCAGTGCACGCAAGCTTTGTTTCATCGTACCCGGGGGCAGAATGTAAACATGGCCTCTGCCCACGGTGTTTTATGTGTGTGTGTGTGTGTGTGTGTGTGTGTGTGTGTGTGTGTGTGTGTGTGTGTGTGTGTGTGTGTGTGTGTGTGTGTGTGTGTGTGTGTGTGTGTGTGTGTGTGTGTGTGTGTGTGTGTGTGTGTGTGTGTGTGTGTGTGTGTGTGTGTGTGTGTGTGTGTGTGTGTGTGTGTGTGTGTGTGTGTGTGTATGTGTGTGTGTGTGTGTGTTTGTCTGAGTGAGGTTTGTCCAAGCTGGGCTGTCTGGATTTGAGGCCGGGGCCCCTGAACGCTGCGTCTGTGTGTCTGGGTTCGGGTGTCCTCCTCTCTATCCAGGCCGGCTTATTTATGACCTGAGCCGGGCCAGAGAGGTGAGGAGGGGTCATTGTAAACCCACGCACACAATACCTTATCGACACATATTCTAATAAATCACACTGCAGATAAGGGGATGGAAATATCTCCAATGATCTCATATCAGGAACTTTGAGTGCTGGGGGCCACTTTCCCTCCCTTTTATTTACACTCTTTTTCTAAGTCCTGCTATCAATAAATGCGTCTATGTCAGAGTCACAGTCCAGGATTTACCCTGAAGATCTGACTAAAAAACTAGTTTTCTCTCAGCACATCATCGAGAGACTTTATTCTTCTACAGGAACATTATTTAAAGCAATATTTCACTCCCAAAAGGATGATTTATATATATATATATATATATATATATATATATATATATGTTTTATCTCTAATTATTGTACAAAACATTGTTTTTGCAAAACTCTCGTACAACACAGACCTCCCATGGAGCTGTGGAAGTGTGAAACTGTTTATGCTGGAGCGTTACATAGAAAGGTTTAAGTGAAAATGCATGTACTGGGGAAGCAGTGAACATATACAGTAACTACATTTAAGTAGACTTGGATTATACTGCAGTTGTACAAGTTTTTAAACAGATGATTTGATATAGTTTTGTTGTGACAAGAAACGTTTCAGTTATTTTATACTTCATTTACTGTAGAGCTGTTTCTTTCCTTTTTCCTTTTCAAGAATTCAATGTAACAGAGGATGAGTTATTGATATACAAATGGTCATGCTGAGGGTGAAGTATTCTTTGAAAGGCATCATCCCATCTCAAAAATACTTTTAACATAACTAGATCATTTTAAGCAGTGCTGTCCTCAGATCTTGTTCTCGAGTAAAATACGTAGTGCAAGAGTGTAGGAATACTCTGTTACAGGTAAAAGTCCTGCATTCAAAATGTTACTCAAGTAGAAGTATACAAGTATTAGCATCTAAATATACTTAGACACCAACAGTAAAATAACTCATTCTTCAGATTCACACTTTTCAGCATAATATGTATTTTATGTTTTGATTATATTTACTGATGCATTAAAGTGTTCTTAAAGCTGGTAAAGGTGCAGCTAGATGGAATGACTTTGTATACTGGAGGGTAGCTTGTGAATTTACTCCAGGTGGAACTAAAGTCTGATTTAACACTTGATTACATTTCACAACATTAATCCACATCTGTAAAGTAACTAAAGGTACAAAATAAATGTTACAGTAAGTACACCATTTACCTCTGAATTGTAGCAGAGTAGAACAACGAAGTAACATTAAAAGGAAATACTCAAGTAAAGTACAAGTTTCTCAAAGGACAGTACTTGAGTAAATGTCCTACTGTAGGTACTTCCCACCTCTGGTTTTAAGCATACCTGGGCCTTCAGTTTGTTTTTTTCTACACTTATGTAACAGGACTGATTGCAAACACATTTTAATTTACAGCCACAACTAATGAAAGAAAGGGAGTGTTGATCAATATCTACATCAGAACCAGAACCTTCTACAGTGTGCTTTCATTCTTGCTCAATCGTACATACTTCTTATATTTACCATGGGAGCCCACTCAACCCTCTGTGTGGGGCGCATGTTGGACATGGCGATGCAGGTTCAAGGTTATGAAGAATTTATCATCCGGGATAATCATTTCTGTGCCTTCTGCTTGCAGCATTATACCCCACATTGCTTTCATTTTCTTCACCATTTCAGTTGACCTTTGAGATGTTCAGATTGAACATTTTCACCCTTGGTGATTTATATTATAGAGTAGATAAACTACGCTTATGGCACACAGATTTTCCTCAGTTCGACTTGGGTTTTAAACTTTCTTTTACCTTCAAGGTAGTGAAGCCTCCCTTTAGTCAGTTTGGATTACAGGGGATACAGTTCAAAAACGGTGGATCAACATAAAGGCCCTCGCTGCTCTGATGCATTTTTTATTCCGTCCCTCCCTGCTGTGTTTTCACCTTTTCCCCCGTATGTAAAAGCTGGGCCATATATCTCACATCACTCCTCAGTAATCTCAGTGAACTCTCTCACACCAAAGGGGCTGTGTGTGTTTGGACATGGAGCCAGTGGCCCCAAAATAACTCCCCAGAAAAACTGACGCTGTCTTTCTGCGGTGGACATGTAAACTAGTTGCTTTACTGCACCACCCTTCCTTTTTTGTGGTTAAATGCTGTGGAAGATTGGGCAGCCTGGCAAAGCAGAGGTGGATGTTTTCCCCGAAGCAGAGTGTGGATGGAGCACATTCCAGGGGAAAGCTATGTAAATCCCTCCATTGATTTGGTGCGAAACCCTCCTGACCTCTGGAATACATTAGCAGATTAGCCATGGAGGCCGTGTGCACACAGCACTCTTAGCTCAGCCGCCGGCCTATTCAGACTCCACGGCAGCAGCGGTCTGCCCACCCATGGCCCCTCAAAACAGAGGGACCTGGATACCAGGGGCAGATGGGCCCACACCCGCTTTTATACTCTCAAAGGCCAATTACAGCTCTGTGTGCATGCACTCATTCATTTGGAGTTAGGGGCATGTTGTTTTTCTTCACATATGACTTGAAGTGGTGCAGCACCCTATTGGTATTATCACTGAATTTGATGAGGAAAGGTTTTAAGTTTTCTTTCGTGACTTCACATACTTATTGAGTCATGCTCCATTTTTAAGGATTTATTAATTGATTAATGCACCTAGTACAGTCCGATTTATTTTTATACTATGTCTGTGACCGATTTCATGGTAATTTAAGGACAGATTTGTAAAAAAAAACACAGAGAACACATTGATTCAGATGGTGTTGTTATTGTGATTGTCAGTGAAAAAAGTGGGTTTAAATAAAATACGGTTTGATGTAATTTTTGGAGCTGAATAATCTTTTCTACATGCACAAATCACTGTCTGTATGATTTGTGATGGATGATATGTGGTGTGTTTCTGGGCTTTCTTCCGTAGATCCTCATAGGTTGCATTAGGGAATAGATTCAGTTCTTCATCCCATCTTGAAACACTATTGGTTATGTTTAAAGGCTCTATTGATTAACAGATGTAGGATTGCTAATTGTGCCCTGTTGTCCTGAACAGTAAATTGGTATCGCTAACTTTTACCAGACCTGGATTGAAAATCTGGTGTCCAGCTTTTCCATTGTATTGCAACCTTTGGACACGTGCTTTTCATAACATTGTAAGCTCCTATAAAAGCTAACAGAGTGTTAATGGATTGAGCAAGTGGCCATTGACCTGGTATTGTGCCTGTGTGTGTTGGGATGCGTGCGTCTTGTTCGGGGTGAGGGGTGCTGCTCTGGGTCAGGGGAGCAGGCATCATGGTCACAGGCTACAAGGCCCACCAGGACCCCTGTGCCCCCCTCAGAGGGGACACATGGCTCGACACCCGCCAAAACCATGGGCAGGCAGGGCACCCTCCAGCCGAGCAGCCTGACGGCCAGATGGTGGCTCCATCTTCTAGTGTGAGGCAGAAGAAATGAAATGAACTCATATGTCATCACTGTGTTTGTTTTCTCTGCAGACTGAGGGATCCACTGGCCTCTGGGAATAATAAAGATATTAATATAGATATGGCCCACCCTACTCTACTTGACTTTACTGCTCTCTTTATTCAAACCATCCTCTCACACGATCATACTATGTACTGTACTCTATCTACCACATTATTCTAGCCAACTGTCTTGTACTTTTCTTGTTTCTTGTCTACTGTAAACTATAACATTTACTCCACTAATTTGTTTGTACTTAACTTTACTGTATTTACCTTTACTTTACCCCCTACTCCAGTCTCAACTTCATATACTCATATAAGTAATATTTTACTTCCGTACCATGCATTTTTTAAAGTTCCAACAAAACCCTCCATACAGGGGTTACCAAAATGGACTTGCCCTGGGGCCACTTTTACAAAAATGACAGGAGGTCAGATCTGCTAATAAACATAATATGAATAATATTTCTAAGATAAAATTATTATACAGATGCTCAGTTGAGTTTAATGACACTCTCTTCTTTGATGAACTAGCCTTATTATTCTATGTTGATGCTTTGTTTATGCTATCTGGCAACTTATTCATATTTAAGGGGGCCTATTATACACATGGTCACTCTTTCATATTTGAAATCTGTTCCTCAACATTTGGTCCCAATCCTTAGCCAATCATGTACAATGTGTTGGAGTGTGAGCCAATAGAAGCCTGAGTGTCGCATAGTGATATCACTATGTGGTGGAAGTAAACAAAGGACTACAATCAAGGCGTTTCAGGCAGGTGGAGATTATGTGGGAGTGAAACTCCTTCTGTCGTGAACTTTGGGATTTTAGCCTTTGCAGATCATTGCACAAAAACCTATACAACAATCAGGAAAGGGGAAACCCAAAAAAGCACAATAGGGACCCTTTGAAAGACAATGCTATTGTGTTCAATCAGGTTCATTTGTGAAATAGAAAATGGTTGACGCCCTAATACAAGCCCCCTTTCGTTGAATATCACTGCTTTGCGCTGCCAGACATACAAACTGGCACACAGATGCTGGTAAAGAGAATCTGATGTTCCTTATAACAATAACAATGACCACAGAGCTAAACATCTTCTCTGTTGGATGTAATTGTTTGCAGCAGCTGACAGTCACTGCTGACCACAGGGAACATGCTACAGATGGGAGAATTTGCTTGTGTGCATCTCTGTGCTGTTGCAGTAGGGTGAATAAGTTTCCCTCGTCTAGACACACTGGGGGCTGTGACAGAGGACATGCAATGAAATACACATGGCACCATGGACCACATACACAACTGCTTTAAGAGCATGATGAGAACGATGTTTAACACTGAAATAATGAAACTGCTAAACATCAGCTCTGCAGCCACATTGTTGTAATTTACAAACAGAGGAAAAACATTAATCGACCCAGATTTCATTTCAAGAGCCTGTTCTTCTCACGTTGAGGTCTTTCCCCACTCAATGTTTGCCCTGTTTGTCATGCTGCATGTGAGTGAACTCCTTCTGTTTTCCCTGAAAGACTTTCCCGCCCTCCAGCTCTCTGTATCCTGGTTAATGTTCACAGGGTGATTGATTTGGCTCTTCGGAGTAATGCAAAATAAACAAGTGATCAGTAGTATTAGCACATCAAGCCTCAGAAGTGGCTTCGCTCTGCTAGAGAACAATTTGGCCCCTCTGTTGGATATCAAAACAGAGAGCCCAAAGGTGTTGTTTTTTCACGCCATCTTTGATTTATGCCTTGTCTTCGGCTGAACCTGGGGTCGTGTTCCTTTCTCTCCCTCGTTGCTCTCACCCTTCCCTCCTCCCTCCTATTTCCATTTTCCCTACCTATTGGTATTCTTCCCTTTGCTCCTCCGTTTCCCTCCCTGGCTTTTTTGTCTACTTTGTAAGTACTTAAGGTCTCTCAGGGAAAGAAAATGCTCCTCACACTTTTACAAAACCTCAAACTAAGCGCTGCATTTGAGAAGGCTGTGAAGGGGTATGAAACTTAAACTGCTCCCCCCCCTCACACTACCGTCTTTTTTCTATGCTTTGGGGTCAAAGGTCAACAGCCAACTATTGCTAAACCTATCAACTCCTCTGACAGGACCGTATTGATTGTCACCCTCATTGTGGCCTTTGGAATAACAAGAGCATTATAGCTAAATATTATTAGCTATAATGCTAACCTTAGTTCTCTGTGTGGGATCATGGGTAGTGTGTAGCATGGCCAGTTGTTTGTTGTCACTGTGAATTACAGTGACATACGAAAGCAGTGACAGCTTGTGCTGGGTAGCTAAGGCAAGGGAGAGTAGAGAGGCCGGGCCGGGGTAAGACGGGTGTTTGTGTGTGTTTGGAGTGAGGGGTAGCTTTTTCCTTCAGCTTTACCCGAGATCAGTGGCGATTCTAGAGATTTATACATGGGGTGGCAGAGGGGTGGCAGGCATATATTGTAGGGTGGCAATTTTTTTAGGAAGCCCACCTTACTTTGTACTTTATATGCACCCATATACAACAGTGTTTTCAACACCCAAGTGTGATAAATTCAATATTTGGTCTACATACATGAGCATTCCACTTTTTAGTACATTAAAACAGTGTTTCCCTTGGGATTATTGTAGCATCAGAAATGTTGCTCATCCCAAGCAAGCCTTCTGGGGGGGTATCCGGGGCATATCCCCCGGGTCAAAAATGTTGAACATTGTTAATTCAATCTAATCAATCTGAGGCACTTTGAAAGCAAAATCAAGCCATAGGAATGATTTAGAAATTTGAGGACTTCCCAGCACTTTACAAAATTCCAGCATTATCCTAGAAGCAAAGCCCTCCCTCAAAGGCCTGCCTGCCAAAGTGTTTTGTGAGTGCATGTGTACAGAATAGGTTAGACAGGTTTGTGAGAACAATTTCTGTGTGTGTTAAAGTCACAAAATATATACAAGTATTTACATTATCAGTTATTGATGAAATTTCACATTGTAAATGCAACCAAAAAAATACAAAGCAGATTAGAATGTTTTTTGACTCCGTTACATATATCATCTGATTGCTACAGAAGCTGTATGCGACGATTGCTATGCTGTGCAGCAAATCTCTTCACAAACTCATCCAAATTTAAATCTTTCGCACGTTTAGACTCAATACTGAGAATTGCTATACTTGCTAGTCTGTTCTCAGTCATGGTAGAACGCAGGTTATTCTTGATCAGTTTAAGAGCTGAAAAACTCCTCTCACATGCTGCACTGGTAACAGGCAATACCACAGCTATTTTACATAACCTGAACATCTCAAAGAATACCTCCTTGTATGGTTCCAAAAAATTAACAAATTCTATTAAACTGGACGGACTTTTTCCATGTGTTGCTTGTCGATCTAACAACCTTCTAGTCTGGTGCAGTTCATGTTTCAGATCCTCTACATTTGACCCATATGCATTTGCTAATAGAAAAACTGCCTCCTCATTTAAAAAGCTGCTGCTGGATGGATTTAGGGCCTGGACACCCTGCATGATGTCACAGTTTACGCTAGAGAATCGTCTTCTCATTTCACCAACCATACAATCAATGATGGGATAAAATACCTTGGTGATAAAAGACCTCTTACTGTCCGATTCTGTGTGTTGTCCTAATGTTGACATGATAACACTACCTTGAAGTCTTTGTGTTATTTGCCTTGCCCTTTTAAAGGTGTGAGTCGTTGAAATGTCAGACTTTTCACAGGTGGCTAGTACCTCATTCCACAGCTCATCAAAGTATGTCTCACTGCGATAGTCTTCCAGAGTCTGTCTGAGGGTCGCAATTAACTCTACAGCTTTAGTAAGGTCAACCTGTGTTGACTGAAGCATCTCTGACAAAAAGTGTGTGTCCTTTAGTACCTTTCTAAATAGTACAAGACATCCAATAAAATGTAGATCGATCTGAACTAGTAGACCTCTTGCTTCAACCGCTCTGTCCGGATTGTCCTCCTCTGAAATATCTTCCAGTACTTGCATTACAGCAGGCAACCTATCCATGACATTGCGACAAGCTGTATGTCTGCTGGCCCATCGAGTCTCGCTGAGACGTGAGAGTTCCCTTACTTGACCATCATACATCTCTCTCTGCACATCCAACCATTTAGGATGGACATAAGATCCTGACATAAAAATATACAGTCGCTCTAACAATGAAAATAAATTTCTTGCATCAGGAACAGATTTCACACTGTCTACCATCACTAGGTTTAAGCAGTGGGCACTGCAATGAACGTAGAATGCATGCTTGGCTACTTCTCTTATTCTGGCTTGGACACAAGCATGCTTCCCACTCATAGTTGAAGCACCATCATAGCCTTGCCCAACTAGGTTTTTTTTATATTCCAGCCCATACTTCTCTAAACAGCCAATGATCTTCTCTGTTAAACTGGCAGCATCCAGTTTATCTGCCTCTTGAAACTCTAGAAAACTCTCCTGAACTACACCATTATAATAGTACCGAAGAACAAAAGACATCTGCTCCATTTTCTTTACATCTTTTGTTTCATCAACAAGAACAGAAAATTGTGCACTCTCTTTAACCTCTTTGATAATCTCCTCTTTAACCATATCTGCTAAACACTGCAGTATTTCATTTTGTATCAGGCTACTTGTGTATTTTGCATTTTTTGCTTGATTTTCCATTCGTTTTTTTAAAAACGGATCATGCTTGCTCAGGAGATCCAACAATTCTAGGAAATTTCCTCTATTGTCCGCCTCGGATGATTCCCGGTGACCACGCTGGGAAATGTTTTGAGTGGCAGTTAACAACAGGACTTCACCAAGTGTGCGTATATATTTCTGGTTTTCGATTACTTTTTTACTTGACTCCTCTTCCATCATTCCTAACATTGATGAGTTTCTGTCTAGCATTTTCTTATTCTCTGTCCATGCAAACATAGCATTAACATGGCTCTCTGATTTAGCATGTGAACAAAATCCACTGTCCTTAAATGTAGCTTTCTTCCAGTTAGAATAACCATTCATAGAGGTAAACACAGTCCTAGAGGCATTAGGTAAAGAAAAGTGTCTACAAGCAAAGCAATATGCTGCGTCTTTTGACTGTGAGTATTCCACCCAGTTATGCATTTTGTACCAGTCAGCATGGAAACTTCTCCTTGCACAACCTTGCATCGTCTTGGGAAAGCTCTCCAGCGATGGTTGTGTCGGCCCATCCCCTCTGTGTTTGGAAATGTCTGGAAAAAGATAAAATAAGGAGGGAAAGTTACTCTATAATAACTACCCTGATAAGCCCCAAGATGTATTTAACTACATTGATTCATTGATACATTGATTAACTACATTGATTCATTGATACATTGATTGATCTACATTGATTCAAATCATACATGGCATTTACTGTACTGTGGCTTTGATAAAATGTCACTAATTCTGTGCTGATATATGTATTTGATCCAAATGGTAAATGGACTGCACATATGGGACTTCATTTGCAACTAACGGTACCCAACACACTTTACAATGGCCTCTCATTAAGCCATTCTCACACACATTCACACCAATTGTGGTAGCTTTTTTTCAAACGTAAGGAGCTAACACTTGAATGGAACCCCCCACCCACCAAAAAACATACCATGAGGACCAGCTGTAGCTGCACAATCTTCCACTTCTGTCTCAGACTGTCTCTCTGCACAGTCATCATTGACACTTTCTGGCTCTGGCTCAGGCTCTGGCTCTGGATCAAGGCACTCCAAGGTCTCTGTTGGGGTATTTTTTCTTTGTGTAGGAGAAAAATAAAATAAAATAAGATACTATAGGTAGCAATAATAATAATAATAATAATAATAATAATAATAATAATAATAACCCTGATGGTCAATGTCACACTTATAGCACTTTATTTGCATTTAACAGTACCCAAATCACTTTACAATGGCTTCTCATTTACCCATTCACACACCAACGGCAGTGGAGTTTCTCAAACGTAAGGAGTGAACACAACTGGACCATAACACAACAACAAAAACATACTGACCAGCTACGCAGATCTTTTCCACCTCCATCTCAATGAACTGGCTCTCTGCATTGGCAGATTCTGCCTCGGGCTCGCTCTCTCCTGCTCTTTTCTGATCTGTAGCCTATTTTACACAAAAAGTAGGCCATTAACATAATACATTAGCCCTAATGTTACTGCACTGTAGCTTCGTTTAAAATATCACTACTTGTGGTGGTATATTGAAATATAAGATCACATTTACTGGGCTGTGACAAAAAGTGGAAATCCTGAAAATAGAAATACTGTAGCAATGTAATTAACTAAATTGTTAACTGGGACACTTCCTAAGTTCTTTTAACTGACCACACAAACTATGTGGTAATCTATACGATTTTATGTTAAGTTTTGTAGTGTAGTAGTGTATCCCTTATTTTAACCTAAATTAAGCAAATTTAAAATACCTTTCATTACTCTTATAGTAAATGCAATGAAATCACAAATATCCCCCTTTTATATAAAAGTAGAAAGTGTTTACTATGTAAATATTAAATGAGATTACAGTCAAATAAAATATTTCAAATAAAAGGTTTCTCTCTGCATCAATGAAATTACCTACCTAATGCATATTTTGCATTACCGAAATGCTTTACTCCTTTAAATAAGCAACCTCTGCTATGCCACCTTAATAGTTAGCCAGCTTTTTTGTAACATAAAGAAAATAAAAGGAAAATATAGCACTGGGCTACAATACCACGAGGACCAGCTGAACTAGCTAACTAACCTTCCCGCTCTAGCCTCAAGCTTCGAGTGGCAGAGGCTGTCTGCACTTGGACCCTCATGCTCCCTCACATCACTAACCTGCTTCTTTGTGAGGATGAAGCTCCTGATGTCACCCTTCCTCTTTGTGGTTGACGACATGGCCTTCCTATAATTGAAACAAGTCATATTCAAACATAAATTAAAGTTTTTATGTTAAACATACATTAAAGTTTACATGTAACGTTAAGGTTCGCCTTTCTGATGCTACACACAGAAATTCTGCTAGCCTTAGCCACCACTAGCATACTAGCTAACGCCAAATAGCAAACTTGTTAAGAACGTTTCATAGAACTACAATGATATGAAATGCCACAACATCACTTGGTTTCAGTTCAAAATGTCAAAGGCTTGCCAGTAGCTGGCTAGTTATCAACGTTATTCAGTTAGCTAGCGCCAGCTAGCTAGTTACCGAACTGGCTTCAAAAGCTATCTTGTGGCTAACCGTGACATGAGGTAAAACGTAGCTAGGGGTTAGCCACATAATAGCTATCTAGCCTCATCACTCGGTAGTTAATTCTGAAATCGATAACAACACAGCATATTCATCCAGAAACTACCAGTTACTAGTACCATATCTCTAATAATAATAATAATAGTTTATTTTGTACAGCGCCTTCCATCTATGAGGAATTATAAACGTTTCGAAATCACATTACACTTCGACGTTACCCACCTGTGAACAGACTCCATCTGACAGCTTGTGTCTGCGCTGACTCCACGTCAAGGCAAAGAGATTCTGCGATATGGATGCAACCATTCGTGATGGGGGGAGGGGGGGGGGGGGGTGTGCACCAACAAGTTTCTTTTTCAAATTTGACATTCTGCAGTTTGACACCGATTTTGGATTGTTTTGAATTTGTTTTGATCTTAAAACGATATTAATAATAATTATCCAATAAATCATCAGTTGGTATTTTTTGACTGGGGTGGCAGGTGGGGTGGCAGACCCCTTTTCAGGGGTGGCGGCTGCCACCCCATGCCACCCTGGTAGTTTCGCCGCCGAGATTAGCGGTGCAGTCGGGGGAAGAAACAGGGAGTGGCGTTCAGTGTGAACATCAGGATTCTCAGGGATCAGTTTACAAGGTGTGTCTCCCTGACTTTCACTGCTACAGTAATTACAAGCTGAGGTTTTCCCACACTGCTGCTACGCTGCACTGCTTGTTCATTTAATTACAGCAAACAAAGGATGATAGATGATGTGTGTTTTCCAGGAATATCATTACAAGAATACAACAGTCTGTCACAAGTTGTTAATATTTAACATGCATTAGGTAATACCAACCAGTACATTATAAATGAACAAGTTGATTATTATTTTAAAGCCTTTCATTTAAATCATATTATGTGTGATTTAATCCATTGGAATGACACTTGTGCTGGTAGAGGGACTCAGCACCACACTTAAGACACACCTTTTTTAAAGTGCAATACCTATTTATAAGATTTATCAACTAAACGCAAATAATAGATGTTTTTACAAATCAGTTTTAAAGCATTAATAAGGACCTTTTTGTTGCATTAAGTTGCATAAAATCTATGTCCTTGCTTTTTAAAGCTAGCTCTGAATCATCCGCGAAAATGTCATTAATTACCAACCCGGTACAATAAGTGAAGTTTATATAAGTAAATTATTACTTCAGTTTGAACTGTAGTCAGAAATTATTTTCCAGAAGACAAGCAGTTACATGGTCTATCGGGGGGGTCTTCCTGATTAATAAAACTACAACACAAAGGAAACTAGCAGGACAGCCAACCTCTGCCAAGACCATTTACATAAGTGAAAAATAATGAGTGTATCGGCCAAGTGATGCTGATCCGCTCCAAAAAAAGTTGTTTCCTTGTATCATGCTTCAACCTTTTACCAAGTTTCATTCAAATCAGGCGAGTCGTTTTGCTGCAATCCTGCTGACAAATATGCAAACAAACCAACTGACAGTTCAGGAAATCTTTTTTTTTTACAAGCTTGCAACTCAAAGGTTGTTCTTTCAATTGGCTCATCACCAATCTATGAGCTATTAATACATTATTTCTAAACCATTAATTAAAAAAAAAGCCATCAGTTGCTACTTGGAAAACCCCTTAAAAGCCATACCTCATTAAATAACTGGCACAAACTAAATCAAAGCCTTTCCTGTAAAAAAAAAAACAATTTATTACATCTCAACTCACTGATGTATTTCTTTGCTGTTCTGTACTTTTTAACACAAACCACATTCACAATTCCATCAGTCTTTGCTCAAATGCTGCTCTGTTGGAACAGTTCCCCATGTTGGCTTGGTCCCATTTTTCCAAAGTGATTTGATCATGATTGATGGAATATGCACTAACGGGGCACCCGCACTGCTAAGTGCTTTCAAAGGAAGTGTAGCATTCAGCTTGATTAATTTATTTGTACGGTGCGGTTTTCCAACCAGAGAAGTCTACATTAGTCGACACATGTTGAGGCATGCACGTCTGTTTACATGAAGACAGAATTGTAAAGACTTTTCCCGGCAAGTCTCCAAGGTTGGTGTAGGTGTAATCTTTTATATAAATGAATTAGTCAATAGGTCTTTTGTTTTGAGGGGTATTCACTTCTGCAGAGGAGTCTATCCAGGTGCCTTCATAAGTACATGGTTATTTTATAGGCCTTGTAGGAGTTTTTAATCTGCACTGCTTTACAACGTTTCTGCCATTGCTGTGGGCAAGAGGGAGGGAGAAGAAAAAAGGGGTAGATGCTGAGAGATGGGTTTTTCAGAGGATGCCATTGCTCAACAGCATTATTTGGACTTGCAAGTGCAGAACAATGTGGTTGACAACAATTTAAATCTGGCAGTCTGTGCTGCGGAGGTGGGCATGCTGCAATCTGAAGCCCTTGAGTCAGGCTGCACAACCGCTCCTCTGTTACTTAGTACGGAAAACTGTTCAGGAAACAGTATGCACAAATGCACCCAAAGAAAAAAAGAATGGAAAAGTTGTACTTGCATTTCTAAATTTGTGGCGCTGTCATGGGTGCATAGAGCTTAGTTGTCAGGGTGTTGAGACATTTAATAAGCCATGTATCTTTGTCACTTTCTGTCTCTTAATACCATCTATTTCTCGGGATGGAGCGCAGAAGCAGCTCGAGGGGGGCCAAAGGTCAGGGCCCTGGTGACGAGGTGACTCCTCTGGAGACCGCTCAGCTCAAATTAGGCCTCAGATTGGCGTTCACGGTCAAAATAGTTAACCTCAGCTCACCTCATCGTCTCTTAAGAAAACATATGCTTTGCCTCAATGCCTCAGTCGCATTTCAACAAACTTTGTCATCCACAAAGGGGCACACATGCTGCACCATGATAACCACTGAAACATCTAAATATTCCTCGGATAAACAGTTTCTCTCAAATATTAGCACAGAGTAGAAACAGAATAACAAGGAACTCAGGAGTTGTTGGTTGTTACTAACAAGAATAAATAAAACTTCTTGGAGCAATATTGTTTACTTCGCCATAACCTATAAATTATTGTGCTGCCACTGGACAGAGAAACAATAAACAGAGTTAAATGTGGGAGCGGGGAATGGAAAACCTCACCAAGCCAAGGTCAAGACTATAACTGCCGCCCTGCAGAGTGATTTTAGGTGCATGTGGCCAGGGGGCTTGTCCAATAGCAGCCCAGCAGTGTGAGTTAGGGTGAGATGGTGGAGGTGTTGAGAGCCTTGGCGGTAATGACTTGTTGATGACATCAGGACATAGAGCAGAGTATTTTCTCTGCCCCGAGGTTAAAGGTCAGACAGCCCATTCACTGACCTTGTGATTTATTCCCTGGGCCTCCCTCGATCTATAATCACAATGAAAGCTATGTGTTGCTGGGTATGCATGACTCTGTCTGAGGTGGGCACTCTATAGAGACCCTTAATAATTTCGGTTTGTTACTTCAGACGTTTTTAGTCCCTGCTTTATCACTGTCTGCGACAACAAGCACTGTCAGCCAGATGACAAGCTGTGCTCGTCTTCAAATGGCGTGAAGAACACCTGCTTTCCAAATGCAGTGAAAGTCTTTTCAGAAACCCCTCTGTAAAGAGAGTCCATGAGGACATCCTTTATAGATAGAATCAGTGCTTTTCAGAGCTGCGGATTGTGCTGCTGGTAAGAACAGTAGATAATAGCTGCTACAAAGAACACATCCTGAAAGTTGTCACTCAGAGCTGCCGCTAGTTCTCGGGAACAGTTCGGCTCTGTACAATGTGTAATGTTTAACCTGACTTCCTGCTGCTCTTACGGAGAAACTGCGGGGATCACTGCAGTCAGCGCTAATGTCTAACTCTCCAACAGAGAAACAGGACCAGGTTGCAAATGGTATACATTCAACAAGAAATACATCTGATCCTGGCTAATGTTTCATACTGTAAAACATGTACAAATAACATATTTTATTGGTGAGAGTAAATCTCACAAGTTTCTAAC